>NC_034425.1:486981-579987 GCF_002078875.1 Numida meleagris
CGCGGGTGGGACCCCGCAGCGCCCCCCGGCTGCGCGGAGCCGCCCGGGAGCCCGGAGCCCCAGCGCGGCTTCGCCCCGGCCCCGGCAAGAGTTAAGGAGGAGGAGGAGCCTCCGCCGCCCGGGCTCGGGGAGCAGCGGGAGTCGGGAGCTGCCTCTTGTCCCACGGCTCCGCCGCCTCCACCTGCCGCTGCCCGCGTCCCGGCCCGCCGCGCGGCGCGCTGCCCTCGGGACGGCTGCGGGGTCAGCGCCCGTCCCTGGAGCCCGATCCACACCCCCCGGGGAAACGCAGGTGCTCAGGGCAGCGCCCGGCCCCCATCGAACCGCACAACGCCCCGAGCTGGAAAGGATCCGTAGGGATCAGCGAGTGCAGCTCCAAACCCGATGGCTGAGAGCGGTGTCCCAGCGCTCTCTGAGCTCCGGCATCGGGGTCGTGCCCACCGCCCTGGGCAGTTGTGCCGTGCCCACCGCCCTCTGGGGCAGAACCTGACCTGACCCGTCGGCTCTGCCCTGACGCAGCTCCGTGCCGTTCCCTCGGGCCCTGCCGCTGTCCCCAGAGCTCAGCCCTGCCATGCTCAGTGTCCCTGCAGCCCCCACAGCCCCGCACCCCGCGGACTCCCACGCCCACAGGAGCAGCCGGCTGTGGCCGAGGGGCACCAAAGGCGGCTTTGGGAGGAGCACTGCAGGGGAAGGGGAAGGAGGTGCTGGTAGAGCCTGCTGCCCTGTGCCCCAAGGACGCAGCCTCACCTCGGGAATGGAGCTGCTCTTTATCACATTCTTTGCATCAGCAGGTCCTAAAGCATTTGATTTCTCCAGGTCCTTGGGAGTGAAGAACCAGCTGCTGCCAGATGCCCTCTGCCTTCATCTGCCTTCAAAGCCCCCAGAACTCACTTTCCCACCTTTCCTGGGCTCAGGCTTGCCTCCGCCATCCTACAGGGCTGAGCTGGTACAGCTGCCCCAGGGTAGCATCTGTCCCCTACCCGAAGTCACGCTTTAATCTCAGCCTTCAGCTAGAGGCTGCATGCAGAGAGCATCTTCCAGCAGCAGCCCTCCTCACCAGTGCTGAGCTGTGTTTTCTGAATGTGGGAGCAGCCCAAGAGGCAGATTCTCTGCTCAGGCTGCATTTCCCCTTAGCCCCACGCCCGCAGCCCCCTCAGGCTCTCTGCCTATTCCCCCCCAGCAACCACCCCATCTATCCTCTCCCTGCAGCTTCCTCCCTAAGGGTGAGGAGCAGGAAGGTGTGCGCCCACCTGCACGCTGTGTGTGCCATTGCTGCTGGGGATGACACTGCCTGCAGTTCTCCACCCAAAACTTTACCCATCCAAAAAAATACCACTCTGTTTTTCTGGTACCAGCAGTTCACTCCCTTGGAGAACCCCCCACAGATGCATTTGTGTGGAGCCAGTAGCCCCTGTTCCAGCCTTTCCAGGGCAGGCAGGATGCTGCTCCCCTCTGCAGGGAAAATCCTTTTTCTTCTATTTATTTTCATCTGGCTCACCATGAACTCACCTGCCTGCGAACCTGCAGCTCGCACTAACAAATGGTGTTAAACCTTTTGGTGTGTGCAGAAGCTGCTGGCGGGCAGACGCACACTGCAGTGAGATCTCCCCCACCCTTCCACAAATCCTCATCTCCCACCAGGTTCGTTCGTTGCCTGCTCTTTAGCAAAGGATACCATCAGCCTTCTAAGCAGCAGGGGCACACTGCTGGGCCAAGATCCACTTGGTGTCCACCAGGAGCCCCAGGCCCATTTCTGCAGAGCCCCAGTATGTCCCGGTGCCAGGGCTGCTCCTCCCCAGAGGACAAGGGTTCCTCCCCAGGAGATCCCCCCCAGGTTTGGATGAGGCAGAACCAGGGCCCAGAAAGTGTCCATTGGGAGCAGGAGGCTTTGGGAAGGGAGCATTTTGGAGCTGAGAGGTTAATGTGTTTCTGTGCAAACTGGCGGTGCAGTGGCTGCATTGATTTAGACTGTTATTGTTAGGGCTCAGAGTTAACAGCCCATGCTGGGCAGTGGAACAACACCTTCTCAGAGCTTTATTGCACTGCTGCATTGCTACAGGGCCTGCTGGGCTCTCACTGGAAGCTCTTTGTGCCACAAGGTCTCCTTTGCAACCAGCTCTCAGGCGGGGCGGGATGGCAGCAGGGCAGGGAAGGGAGGAGAGGCTGTAGCGGCTGCGGATACATCCCACGGCGGCTGCAGCACACGGCCACACTGCTTCTCCACCCCCTGCCTCCCTTCAGCAGCACGCTCGGTTTATTTTAGCCAGGGAGATGGAGGATAGAGAGTGGGAGGATCAGAGAGCTGTGGGGCAGGGGGGGGTGGTGGGCCCGTGCTTCCAGCACGTGTGACATGCGCCTGGTGTCACCGAGCGCAGGGCTGCGCGGCGTGATGTACGAGCTGCGGGCGGCGGGCTGCAGCTGGAGGAGCTCAGGAGGTCCCTCCGTGGGGCACGTGGGCGGGACGCAGACCCCACGCTGGCTGCTGGATGGAGCCACCGAGATGCGGCCAGCAATCGTGCCGAGTGCTTTCTTAGCACCTTTCTTCAGTTGCTGGAAGGGTTATAAATCTCCGCTGCCAACCTGGTTCGCCAGGATTCCAGCCCCATTCTTGCCCCACACACTGCAGGTGTGCACTGCGTGCACCCACATTCATTGACCGCCTGGTGCAGGGAACCCGCTGCAGATCCCACACGGGGCTCACAGAGCACGGCACATCCCCGCGGTGGGGAATCACCCCAAATCTGCTGGAGAAGGAACAGCCCAATGCCCTCAGCCTGGTGGAATAAAACCCACGTGGAGCTGTGAGCTGAGGAGCTCCTTAGATGCGGGGCCTCCTGCCCGAGAGGTGCCCATGTGCCTGGGGGGTGCAGGCAGGGTGCCCAGGCAGCACCCAGCTGCTTCCAGCATGGCTCAGCTCCGGAGCAGGCAGCCTTGGGTTGCTGTGAGTGTATTGCAGCCCTGTGAGTGCAGGGAGAGTGATGGTGTCTGTGCAGAAAGGGCTGATTTGCACCAAATTCTGGAACATTACACTCGTGGGTAAGTGTGTGCAGAGCTCTGCAGCGAGGTGGGCCAGGGCATGTGCCACCCTGCTTCAAGCTAAGCCCCCCCATCAGCCAGCACAGGGAGACTGGACAAAAGATCCACACTGGAGCTGTTCCCGTGCTGCTGTGCCCTTCTGCTGTGCTACACTGAGCCCAGCTCCTGGGAAGGCTCCTCTGATCCTGGGGGATGGTGGGCACCAGCTCCAGCCTGCCCCCGAGGTACTCCAAACACCGCAAATACTAATAACAATAGCAGGAAGGAATGGAAACGCCATGTCAGCAGCTGTGGAGCACCAAGCTGCCGTGCAAAGGAAGGCACGGCAGCCCCGGGTCACTGGTGCAGGCAGCTTTAGTAGCTGCAGTCACAATGCAAAATGCAAGCTCCTGGTATCAGGTGGATACAAGGACTGGAGACAGGCATGCCAGTCCCGGGGCAGCAGAAGGGCCAAACACAGCAGCCGTGCCCTAAGCACGTGCAGCAGGCTCCCCACCCCATGCTCTGTCCCTTCCCAGGGATACAGGCATGCCAAGGGAGCTGCAGCCATCCATCCAGCCAACCCTGGGGATGCCCTCCTGCACTGTGATGCTCTGTCCAAAGCCAGCGGTGCAGCTCAGCCACTTCCTGCGCTGCTGGCACCCATGCATGCACAGACATGAGGGACATGGGGTCTTGGTGCCACTATCCCCTGCACCGCATTGGGGCTGCTGGCAGCCGAGGGGACCCCACTGCCCGGCCTCAGCGCAGAGCTCGGAACCGGGGCGCGGGCAGCGCAGATGCAGCCAGTGATGCGCTCCCCACGCTATTCTTAGGAAGGGTAAAGTTTATACAAGAAATTTAAGCTTTAAACCCAGGCACCATAAATAGTCTATTTTTCAAGGGCTGCAAGTCAGTTGTAGGCCGGCAGCCAGAGCCAAAATTTGGCAGCTGTCTTTGTTTAATGATTAATTAAAATGAGGTAACAAAACGAGACGTATCTATTAACGAGGGTATTTGCAGCGTCAGTAGACGATTCCAAATGGCTGATTTTTTTCCCCTCTTAATCTCCAAACCTCTCGTCAGGAAAACAAGCTCTTCCTCCGCAGTGGTGGGCAGGGCCGTGCCGCGGCCCCTCGCCCCGGGAGCGGGAGGGGAGGACGCGCAGGCACGCCTTTATCTTTATGGTCCTCTGCCTTTAAACAACGCAAACCCTCCACAGAAAGATTTTTCCAGCTTCAAATTTTATTAGAACTTCAAGTAAACTTCAATGGAGAGACCCTTGGCTGTGACAGAAGTGGGAGGGGGGAGGTCTGCGCGTCACTTCGGCCCTTCGCCCAGCACGGGGTGGTGGGTGCTGCACGATGGGGACAGAAGCAGGAACGCTGGAGGCAAAGGGGTTCTTTGCCAGAAAAATGGGGTCCAATCCACATCCCCACCCTTCTCTGGGGGAGCAGCTCGTGGTTTCGGTCAGCTGCCAGCAGGAACCAGCCCAGGCCCCTCAGGGAGATGTCCCCAGAGCGTCTGTATGGGGAAGGCGCTCCCAGCCCTCACCTGACGCCGGGGACGTTCCTGAGCTCCGAGCACCCTGTGGGGCACAAGGCCACCTCACGTGGGGTGCCCGTGGGCAGAGGAGGGTTAATGCATGCAGAGGGGTCCGGAGGCAGCTCTAGGGGGTGTGTGGAGCAGGTTCACCCTCCCCGGGGCTCCAAAGGCCTCGCCACATGGGAAAGCACCCAAGTATGAGGAAAAGGGAAAAACATCCCAAAATAGTTTAGTCTTGTTTTCTGCACTGAGACGCCCAGACAGGGTGGGAGTTCTGGTTGTGTCTGAGCTAAAAATTACAGTAAATAGCGAAGTGGCTGCAAAGCCCCACGTTCTGGATAAGAAGGACACGTGCAAACGCCGCCTGTCAGTGCGAGGACATTCTGGATGTGAAGGCCCATAAATAACAGAGGGGGGGATGGAGCTGTGTAGGGGTGAGCCCCAAGCGCCTGCTGCAGCGCATCCCCTGCCCAGCGAGTCCGGGCCAGCAGCGAGGGGAAAATGTGGGGACTGCTGCGAGCAGGGCCAGGACCCTGTGTCCCTATACACATGGCCAGGACCCTGTGTCCCCATACCCACGGGCAGGGCTCTGATGTCCCCAGCCACGCAAGGACCAAGGGTCGAGGAGCAGCCAGCCCATCTGGCAGCAGGGAGGAGCTGTCTCTGCCCGTTGCCGGAGAAATCGCGGTCGGGACAGACCCACTCCAGGCTATGCCGAGGCTGAAATGCTGCGCGAATCCCGAGGTTACGCGGCTGACGGCCTTCCCTCCCAGGAGCAGAGGCGCTGGGCTTGGCCGGGGCACGGCGCTGCGAGCAGCGCGCAGCAGAGGAGCGGTGCCGAGCGCCACCTAGGGCCGGGACCCGGCAGTGCAGCAGCGGGCGGAGGGTCACGGCCCTGGGGTGCGGGCAGCTCCTCGCCCCGCGCCCCGCGCCGAGGCCTGGCCGGGGAGTGGGGATGGAGGAAGCTCTGGGAATCGGGTGTGGGGGAGGGGGGTCCCAGCGCTCAGAGCCTGGGTGTTGCAGAAAGCTCTGGGAACAGAAATGAGGCTTTCTTGACTTTTGGCATTTAAAGCCAAGTCTGAAGTCTGTCTCCTGGAATTGTGGCCTTGCTTCCCGGAAGCACGCACTGGTGGTGACAACAGTCCTGTGGCTGGACATCAGTCTTGTCTGTGAGACCTGGCTGTGCTGTGAAGCTGCCTGCCCCAGGCAATTCAGGCAGGCTCCTTGCCACCAGGGGAAGGTGTTTCCCCATGCAGCCTGTCACTCTTCCCTGGCCCCAGGAGCACACTGAGCCGTACCTGCCATTGAAACCTGGCCCTGAGGGAGCCCCTCAGTCTGGTTGCAGCGCCGGCCCTGGCACTGGAAGCTGGTCACTTAAGCACAGTGCTGTCTCCGCACAGCGTGATCAGACCCAGATCACTTCTCTGGTGGGACAAAACCAACCTCCTGGGTCATGCAGTAAGAAGTGCAGACGTGTCAGGAGAAGGGAAAAGCAGAGCACAGCAATAAATCCTCCTAATTCAGAGACAGGGGCTGCTCTCTGCATGCCTGCGACTTGCCACATCCTGCAGCTGTCAGGGGGGAAGCTGAAGGAGAGGCTGAGCCAGGGCATGCGGAGCCCAGGAGGGATGGGCTGCCAAGGCTGGTATGAACCAGTCTGCAAGGAAGGGGGAGGAGAGAGGAGGAGGAGGGACTGGTGAGGCTGAAGCTGAGCCTGCCTGCACACCATGCCCATGTGCTCTTGTATCTCGAGGATTTTCTTAGCATTTATCCTAGAGTGAAATTCCTGTTTTCAGCCTGATTTCTGCTGTCTGCCCCTCTGAAGGCTTGCTTGATTCAAAGTCAGTGAAAAATTCAGCTAAATGATGCTGGCTGTGTTTCATGCATGTGTTTTCACAAAGAGTAAATTAGAGGGGAAAGGACCTTATTCCTCCTTGAAACGACAGGAATTGATTTAATTTACACTTTAATAGACTGAACTGAAAATAATCAAGAGCACCTGCTGCTGAGTGCAGGGTATTTGCTTACCCCTTATTGAAAGAGCCACAACTAACATCCTCATGACAGGGGTGACTGGGAGAGAGAGATTTGCGTCTGCAGACGGTCAGATCTATCTCCACATCTGCTCCGCTGGCAAAAATAGGGCCCAGGGTCTGGATGAGGTTACAGATAAGAAATGTAAACTCTCTTCTAGTGAAGCTCCCCAGGTTGTACCTTGCTGTTCACCTTTGCTCCCTAAAATCACTCTAAATTCAGGTATTTCTGTGGCCCAAGGGATTTTTTTCTCTTTCCTCACTAGTTGCCTATATTTTCTCCTATGTATTTTCTATCTCTTTGAAGATTTTAGCAAAATGCCTCTCATCTGAGGGATAAACCTCCTGAAAGTTCAGCTCCTGGGGTAATTCCTTCAATTACCTCAATACAAATATGATTTGCATGGCAAAATCAGCAATGCCAAATTGATCTCTCCTCTTTGATTCCCTGGATGTCAGGAAATCAGGAAAAAAAAAGTAGAGAGCGCTGAGATAAAACTATTTACTAAGACAGAGAGAAGGAAAAGGAAAATAGTTATGACTATGCATGGGCTGGCATTCATTGCTGAAGAAGGAGAGCTCTTCTACCACCCCTCAATCCTGAGCCCACTGATATATCACATCTCTTCCTCGATGACCTGAGTATCATGGGCCCACTGAGCTAGAAATAATTCACCCTCATGTTGCCAGTCCCGATCTACCTAAGCCATTTCAATCCTGGTGGCCTGACCCACCTGCTAGCTGTTGTGATGCTCTTCAGTGGCATGACTCTTGGGTACATGAGCATCTAGGTGACGTACCTTTACAACCATGTTCTCTACCTGGGCAGCAATATCTTTCCACAGTGCAGTGGCCCAGACGGGTTTGCCTCTGTGCTGCCAGTTGTTCTGCTTCCATAGCTGTAACCACACTCATAGGGTGTTTGCCACCGTGCAGGAGTCAGTGTAGAGTACTGTCACGTCTCTCATTCAGCAATGTCTAAAGCCAGCTGGATGGCCTTTACTTCTGCAAATAGTCTCGATTCATCTTCTCCTTCAGTAGCTTCTGCAGCTTGTTGGGTAGGACTCCATACAGCAGCCTTTCACCTCAGATGTTCTTCCACAATGGAAAAACCCAGGACTCATCAGTGAACACAGCATGTTTTTTCTCATTTTCTGGCAGTTTATTATGTACTAGAGACTCTTCACCATGTGTCACCTCCTATTCTGGTGATATTCCAAAATCTTTGCCTTTGGGCTTGTCCATAATCACTTCTAAGTTTCCTGGATGACTGAGATTCCCTATTCAAGTCCATTGTGTAATCAGTGCAAAAAACTTACTCTATGTAGGATAAGTTGCATGATTCTATGATTCTGTTCTGTAATTCAGCATTTGTGGTCAGAGGTCTGGCAGAGCTGTTCTCGGTGACCCACTTGCTCCACCGCTGACTGCTTCCACAGTGATGCTCAGCTTCACACCCCACTGTGTTCTGGCAGGAGCTTGGGTTGATCGTGGCACCCCAGACTGCTGATGGTCTCTCCCAGGCAGCCCCCATTTGCATTGAACATGGGAGGTATGAGCTAAGAGGGACATGGGAACAGCCCACAGCCCTGATATGAGTGTGAGGAATACCAAAAGGAGAACATGCAGACAGGAAGCTGCAAGCCCACCTGGCCCCTCTCTGGTCAGGAGACAGGTTTGGATGACTGTAGCCTCAACTAGAGCAGAGAGCACGCTCTTGGCAGAGAGGTGGGGGTTCCTCCTCTGGTGAGTGCTGCTCATTGCCACAGCAGTGCTGAACAGCAGTGTGCTCTCCTTGTGGGGGACTCAGCCCTACTCTGCTCTCAGCTCCTCAGGAGCTGTCAGATGTGCTCTTCATGTCCCCCACAGCTGAGCAGAGCAGAGCAGGGCCTCCTGCACGCAGAGGATGCTGAAATAGCAAAAGCCATTTTCAGTCAATCTCTGTAGCAGCACGTTAAGTGGTTCTGAGAAATACAGAGATGTCTGCAGCTTTAGGTGATTTCTGCGCATTGCCACCATCCGGGCAAAGCTCACTGTCTCTGTGCACCCAAAGCACAGACTGATGGATCACGGCTCTTATTTCAGAGAAGCAAGGGATAGCTTTAAAATCCAGGATTTAAAACTGTTCCCAACTTTCACAGTGCCATGCCCCAAATTTAAACTGAAGATCTTTCCCGGCTGAACTAAGCACCCTGTCTGTAAGCCAAAAAATCATTTTCCAAGGGAACTGGAATGACAACAGTTAGGTCGGCAAAATGCATGAGCCATTCATTTTCTAAGTACTGCAGGGGTTAAACTTTACTTCTCTGCAAACAAATCTGTAGGACTAGGACCACTCTCCCCAGAACAAGGACTGAAGCTGTAAATGGAAAGACATTTCCTTCTGAATCAGTCTTTGAAATTCCTCCCCAGGATGTGAGCTGTCCAGAAAACACTGTAACTGAAATTGCAAAGGACAGTCCTGCACTGACACTACAATGAACTTCAGAACAGAGAATAGTATTTCTCTTTCTGTGAAATCTTCACGAGCCTGTTGAGATGGTGCTGTAGTTTTGCCTCTTTACAGAATTTACTGGAATCACAGCTCTAAATACTGCACCATGCATGCAGAGCCAAGCCAGTAAAGTTGCACAAAATTGCCAGGAACCATTTGACTAAAAATACCACACACTATCACTTAGTTACCTCATCTACTAAAGAAACATTGGCTGGAAATCCCATGCCAGCTGGTCAGAGCCCTAAGAAAGCTTTTCTGCTCCCGAAGTTGTGACAAAAATTGCTTTAGGCACAGAAAATGTGCTTTCACGCTGCTTAATTACTCACCTGAGCAGAAAATCGTTAGCACAGGGATGAAATGATGCAGTAGAAGGGCAGGAATGCACAGATGCAGTACGCACCTTTAGGAAACTTCAGGTGTGTTTGGGAAGCAATGTAAGAGCCAAAGTGATGTTGCTTTTTCCTGTGTGGCTTCAGGGAGCAGAGCCAAATGCTGTGAACAAGCTTTGGGCTGCAGGACCGTGATGTGGACAATGTGCATGAGCAAAGTGCTTGCCATTAGAAGGAACAATCCCTTTATTCCAACCAGAAAAAAAAAAAAGTTCATCTTAACTATTGCATGAAGAGACAGGAGTTTGCAGAGATGGTAAATAAATTATAGCTCTGAACAAAGCCTGACAGAATGTCTGTAAACAGCCGTGGCGGGATCCAGAGGTCTGGCACCACGGGCTGGACCCCACTTGCTGGGATCACTGCAGAAAAAAGGGAAGAACACTGGCACTAAGAAGAAAGGGAGACAGTGTTTGGAAAGCAAAGCGCTGCGAAAGGTTCGTCTTTGGAAAAGAGGAAGAAAGGGAATATTGATGCTTGGGGTTGTTTATGTCGGGGTCCTCTGGTGACAGTATAATGTAGCGGTCCTTTTTGAAGCCAACATAAAATCCCTCACGCTAAGCGCCGCCCCTCGGGAAGGACAGTGCCCGTTGGGTACCTCCGGTCACGTGACAGCGGACGGTGGCCGGATCCTTCGCTCTTCATTGGCTCGCCCTTATCACGCGGTGAGGGAGAATGCCGAAGCTGCTGCGCTCCTATTGGCGGCCCGTGGAGTTCCGGGGTGGGGCGTGGCACGCGGATGTGGAGGCTGGCGCGGGCGCTGCGGCGCGGCCTGGCGTGGGGCGCGGGCACGGCCATGGCCGAGGGACCCTCGGCGACGCGGCGGCCTAAGGATGTCCCGCGGCACGTGTGGGCCCGCGAGCGGCGGCGCAGCGCGGGCACGGGCCTGTCAGGGCCCAACACCGTGTACGTGCAGGTAGTGGCGGCCGGCAGCCGCGACGCGGGCGCCTCCGTTTATGTCTTCTCCGAGTTCAACCGGTAAGTGCGGGAGCCGGGGCCGGGACCGGGACGGGGCTGCCGGCCCGCGCTGACCCCCGTGTCCCTCAGGTACCTCTTCAACTGCGGCGAGGGGACGCAGAGGGCCATGCAGGAGCACAAGTGAGTAGCGAGGGGAGCCGCGGAGGGGAGGTCCCGGGCTGCACCGGCCCCCGCTTACCGCCCTCACCCCCCTCTGTCCCCAGGCTGAAGATCTCGCACCTGGACAGCATCTTCCTCAGCAGGGTGGCCTGGGCCAACGTCGGCGGGCTGCCGGGTGAGTGGGTCCTGTCCCCAGGTCCGGCCGTAGGGGCGGGGCTGGGCTCGGCTGTACCCGCAGCCTCTTGGGGGCTGTCAGAGCCGGTGGGGCACAGGGGTTCTGTAGCTGTGATGTGGCACCGCCTCAGGGTTCAGGGCATTGGGGGGAGGGCGCTGCTTGCCCATGCACGTGGCTTTGTGGGCCTGAAGGCTGCAGGAGACGATGGTGCTACTGGCGCAGGCAGCTTTGTGGATCTGAGTGGAAAAGATTCCAGTCCACCCCTGTCCTCAGCATAGGGCGAGATTCAAACTGAGTGCTTAGGATCTTGTCCACTAAACTTTGAACATTTCTGAGAAACGGAGAGGTTAACAGTCTGCTTGGGTAACTTGTGCCACATTATAATGGTCAAGATGTATGAACACTTTCTGTATGAAACTGCTGCAAAGCTGATGCAACATTGAGGTTGGATGTGAGTTCAGGCCTGCTCTTCCACAAGAAGCTCAACACTCTGGTAGTGAGAGGGACCTTCCCAGCAAGAGTCACTATCTCTTTGTTTGGCTGCAACAAAGTTGTTTCTTTGCTTTGTTTTAGGTATGATCCTCACGTTAAAGGCTATGGGGCTTCAAAGGTGTGTTTTCCTGGGGCCACCAAAGCTGGTAAGTTGTGGAAGCTTGCAGAAAGGGGACAGGAAACCCTCAAATATTGGTGCTTACCTTGCACTTAGGAGAGCTGGTGCGAAGGCCTCTCACTACAAGAAAGATGTTGAGACTGTGAAGCCTGTCCAGAGAGGGGCAGTGAAGCTGGTGAGGAGTCTGGAGCACAAGTCTAATGAGGAGTGGCTGTGGGAACTGGGATTGTTTAATCTGGAAAAGAGGAGGCTCAGGGATTATCTTGTAACTCTCTACAACTATCTGAAGGGAGATTGTGGTGAGATGGGGATCGGCCTCTTCTCCAGTGTGATTAGCAATAGGTCAAGAGGGAATGGCCTCAAGTTGCACCAAGGGAGATTGAGGTTGGACATTAGGAAAAATTTCTTCAAAAGAGTGGTCAGGCACTGGAACAGGCTGCCCAGGGAGGTGTTCAAGAAATGTTTAGATGTTGTTCTAAGGGACATGGTTTAGTGGGGAAATGTTGGTGGCAGGTGGACAGTTGGACTGGGTGATCTTGAAAGTGATTGGTGTCATCTTGGTGATTCTATGACTCTAAAGTGGCTGAAAGGTCTGAGATGCTGTTCTGGGACAGTGCCAGCCTGAAGGCTGTGCCGGAGAGGCTGGGTTTCAAAAGCAAATCTCTTCTGTTACATACAAGGCATCATCGCACTTCTGCTATTTAAAACTGTTTTGCCAGCTCATATTCTGGTAAACCATTTTAGAAAAAAAGGGCATCCTCTGTTCTTCTGACTGCTCTTCTTCCCCACATTTTAGTAGAAGCTTGGTATCTGATCTCCTGCTTAAGGCAAACCTTAACAGTCTAATGCCATGTCTAGGCTTACATTTCCATTCCTCACTGTCATTTGATTTCCTTATAGTATCTGCTAGGTAGTAATGGTGATTAAAGGGATGGGATGTGCTGTTCTTCATTTTCTTTTTTTTCTTTTAAATGGATCCTGCTGGGAGTGGGACACCCGCCCGCTGCTTTCTGGCTGGCTGCATGCTGCCCAATATCTTCTGACTAGATATTGATCTTCTGCCTTCATGAAAGTAAACTGTAGCTTCTGAAAGTGTTGCTTTTAGTTTGCACTGCTGAGGGGTAGTTTACTGATTCACTCTTTTTTTTTTTTTTTTTTGTCCAGCAAAACTACTTGAAAGCAATTAGACTCTTTCCTGGACCCCTAAAAAGAATGGATTTAGGTATGTATATTAGGGATAAGCAGCTATTATATAATTGTAACTTTTTGTTTCAACTGTATCCAAAGTTGCATTAGATACTACCAACTTCAGAATAAATAGCTCTGGTTTAGGTCCCTTTCAAACCTATCCCAGGAACCATCAGAAAGAGAAACAGTGTTTCCAGGTCTGGTTCTGGCAGGCAGCCGCCAGTCTGCCCATCTAGTGTATGGAACTCAGCTTTAAAGCACTGTTAAGGAAGTTTGCTTCTGGAGATTACCAGTGAGCTTGCTTACTGTGGTTTTACAGACCATGTTTTGAGGACAGTGGGCTTCTAAGAGCTTTAATTATTCTTTGATCCTTGCATTGGGGCAGAAAAAGGGAGGGAGGTTGGTTGTTTGGCGTTTTTTTTTTTCCTGAGAGAAGAAAAGATACTTTCCTAATTCTTGTGGACTATGAATATCTTATGAACTTCTTAATGCCTGTTTTTGTTCTCTTCCCAGCTGTGCAGCTGCACACAGAGCCAGAGTACAAGGATGAGACAATGACAGTCCACCAAATACCTCTAATAGGTGAGCATGTGATGCAGTAGTTAAACAGGAGAAGCACTTGTTCATTAATTATGCTTAAGGTGGTTAAAGGAGCAGGTTCTATTTGCAAGCTTGAGTAAGCAGAGGTTTAAGAATTGGCATGTTTCTCTCAGTAGTAAGATCTCTCTCAAAGAAATGAGACATGCTCAGTCAGCTTTCATTTATTCCTTTAGTAGCAGGTTTAGAATGACATGTGAAACATGGTTGAATTTTGGCTTTATTAGCCAGCTGAGTATTCTTGCTGCTGAAAGTTGCAATGCTTAAAGCACAGGCATAGTTTTCATAGAGTCTAGCAGTTCTGAGGGAATCTGGAGGACTTTGATGACAGGTGGCACATGAAGACCAAGTCAGACTGGTGGAAGAGTTGTGTATTTTGGTACTGTTTGAATGTTAATATCACAGAAGAGGAAATGCTTTTCTTGTTTGTCCTTTTTGTTTGAGAGATTTTTACCTGTTTTTCTTGGATTTGGAACAGGAAAACCACTAGCTGCTGAAAGTACTTTACCTCAGAGTCCTGGATTATCAGCCCAAGATGGAAGTAGCTCAGAAAGTGACACAGAGCCTGGATCCCCAAGAGCTGCACAGCAAAGCTTGGATGATGGCGAGGAAAAAGGAAGCCCAAAGAAAACAGGTGAAAACAATGGAACTTTTAATTTGATTGAAATGAAACCAGAGTAAGGACATTCTTCTGTCCTCTAAGCTGTTTGCCCTATGCAAGTGAGAGCTGTAAAGGAGGTCAGCTGAAGGATTACATGGAGCACAGTGAGGTCTAGTACTTTAGAACTTGAAGCAAAACTAAGAAGGCCTAAACACAGGACACAATTCCTGCTTGGAGTTGTGATTAGGCCTTGTATTGCTTTGTTCCTGGCTGGAGTGGGTTCTCCGGCCTTTGCAGTGTAATTATGAATGGATCCTGATGAATTTTCAGTCATGGGTTTTAGTTTTGCTTGTAGTCAAAGCTGTGGACTCTCTGGTCTTAGGTGCTTGTGGCACTTTGTCCATGGGCTGCAAGTTGGCTAGATGATGTTGCTTCATTAATGATTTAATAAAAATTCATCTTGGCTTTAAGGAAAGTGATATTCAGTGAAGACCTTCAGTAATTTTTCTTTCTGTTGCAGATGGTGAACAGGAGCATGCCAGCAGGAATCCTGATCTGGTGATGGCATTCCTTTGTAAAGTAAGCTTGCTCACAAAGATACCTTGTTCAGTATTTCATCTTGCTAAATGGATTTATTTGTAAATAGTAGTTTCAAGCAAAAGTTTCAAAGCTTTTGTAGTTCTACTCTTGAAAAGGCCACAGTAATATGAATAGAAACCAGTTAAAACTGGTAGTTTTTTTTGGTAGCACTCTTTACTAAGCAGCCAACTAAGAGTATACATGTTCCATTTTTGCTTTGTGCTTATACTGTGCAAGTCTATCCTGCCTATATCACAAAAGAAGAGAGAGAGAAGCAGCAGCCTGATCCTTGAAACCCATAAGGTCTGGTGAAAATTTTTTGGGAGTAAATTAGACTAGTGGCAGGGGAACTGATAATTTTAAACAAACAAACAAAAAAACTACTTAACCTCCCTTGTCTTGAAAAAGATGATTTGTTAAAGATTTGCTGTTCCGCATCTGTGGAGTTTGATACACTGGATTCTTCATGTCTTATCTGGAACAGTGGAGAAGACTTTGTTTCACAAGATCTGATATTGAAAGGAAAGGGGAAAAAAATCCCTTGGCTTCTGAGGAAATAGCTAAACTGGACATAAATGGATCTTATTTCCTGGCATTGCTTAATGCTCTTCTTTTTGATTGGTTAATTCTGTTTTAACTCTTTTCAGATTCACCCAAAGAAGGGAAAATTTTTAGTTCTTAAAGCACAGGAGATGGGTCTGCCAGTGTAAGTATGAGAGCCCTGCCTGGGGAACGGGGCAAGCCCTGGCATATTGGTAATGTCAAGCTAAAAGTTTCAATGGCCTTGTTTTCAGGGGAACGCCAGCCATTCTTCCTATAATTACAGCTCTTAAAAATGGAGAGAGCATCACTTTTGAAGGCAGGGAGGTAAGGTGCATATATGCTTTCTGGCTGTGGGTTCTGTGAAGGAGGGGAGATAGCAGTCTTTCTCTGTAGAATGCTCTGGTTCTGAATGGGCGTTGGGACAGTTATGGTTTTGTGGTTTGTTTTTTTTTATTTTGATACAAGGGTGGGTGATAGTTTTTTCTGCCCTTTGTCTCTCATCTCTGCTAAGGTGTTTGTATGGGTTTTAGTGTTTCTGAGCTTTGAGTGGTTACTTTTGGTGGCTGTCCTTGTTTTAAGCCCAAGTTGTTGCTGAAATTGTCTCCTAAAGAGCCTCTGTTAGAGGATGTTGTGAGGGTGTGATTAAAGAAGTACACTCTGAAATGCATTCATTTGTGACTATGAATGTTTCTGACTTGCTGAGGCTTCTCAGTCTCACTTTCCCAAGCTGATAGAGATTTAGGTGTGAACTAGTGGAGCTGATCCCTACATATTTTAGATCTGGGACTTGAATGCTTGTATAACCATTGTTCCCCCCTTACTCTGCACTTCTTAGGCCACAGAAGCTAAGTGATTCTGTGCAAGGAGTCAGCCCTGGCAGTGTCCCAGATGATCTCCAAGTGGAGACCGTACCCTGATGCATACAACTGACAAACCTTTGTGTCATAAGAATTTAGCAGAGCTTCTTTTCCTAAGCAAGCTGTTACTAGTGTCTGAATCTGCAGTGAGAACCCAGAAGTTGCTAAAATTCCCTTTGGCTTATTTTTTCTAAGACCAGGATTGTGTTTGCTGTAACACAGCAAAATGCAAACTTGTTCCTGCCCTGCCCTCTCATTCCACAAGAACTGCACTGGCTGGTTTTACTTAGTGTTGAGTGAAGCTGGTTCTGCAGCCCCGGCAGCCTGCTGGGGGGCTTGCTGGTAGAACTGCTAAATGGAGTCTGATGTAATGATGCACAAAGAGCTGCTGGTACACCTTAACCCCGCAGTGTGGTCTTTGTATATCTGCCTGCAGCTTTCGCCTGAAGAACTGTGTGCCCCTGGTGATCCTGGCCCCGTGTTCATTGTGTTGGAATGTCCTCATGAGGGCTTTGTGGATGCTGTCTGTGAAAATGAGACCTTCCGAAGGTAGCGGGGATGGGTGACCTGAAGTGTTTGGGGGAAGACGTCCATGCTGAGCCTTCTAGAAAAGGCAGGTCTATGTGTAGGACCTGTAGGGTTCTGTAACTGTGACAGACCTATCTTCCCAGGGCCTTCAGAGGAAGAAATAGGCACTGGTCTATTGCTGTGGAGCAATGCTGAGACTCCTGCTTTCTTGTGCAGTGAGCCTAGGTGCTTAGTCTGTATGTAATATCTGTGTGGGGTTTTTGCAGAGGCACACTGAGCTTCTGAAAGGCTCTGGAGGTGTTAGTCTTCTTGGAGAAGGACAGCTGCTCTGGGTGGGAGAGTGGAGATGCCAGCACACAACTGTCCTAGACCCTCGCAGTGAGCCTTAGGCCTGCTGTGGTGGGGAGCCTGGAGCTCCTGGGCTGTGCTCATGAGATCTGTGTTCTGCTTGCTCCTGGGGGGGCATCTCTGGTAGTACCAAGACCGGAGTTGGAGGGGATGCCAAGGTGATTAAGGATCAGTTCTCAGGTATCCTTTCTGTATTTGAATGTGCTCCAGGTACCAGGAAGGTCTTAATGAGGATAAGGTTGCCTTGGTTATTCACATGACTCCAGAGTCAGTGCTTCGGGACAGCCGCTACCAGCAGTGGCTGGAAAGGTGTGTGGTCTTCTGATTACTTGGGTTTACGTCATTTCTGGACAGCAGTGTGTTCTGATGTAAAGATTTTTCCAGAGTAGGTGTTGGGTGGCAGCAGAGCTCTGGCTCAGATGAGGTTTTTAGCAAGTGGCTCAGGTGTGTGCATATTACAATGTGGGGCTGAAACTGTTGTATATTTTGTGATCCTCTTATAGATTTGGACCTGGAACTCAGCACTTGGTGCTCAATGAAAATTGCTCTGCAGTGCACAATGCACGCAGCTACAAGATCCAAAGCCAGCTGAACCTCATCCACCCGGAGATCTTCCCTTTGCTCTCCACATACCAGAGCAAGGTAGGTGAGGCCCTTCCTGCCTCTATACCTCACGCTCTTGAGTGAAGGACATGTTTCATGTTGCACTTCTCCCTGTAGGAAGAAGAGGCTGTGTGTAGCGTGCCCATTGTGCGAGGAGAGTGCCTCTTGAAATACCATTTCAGACCTAACCAGGAGTGGCAGAGGTCAGTGGGAACTTCTTGGCATCCCAGTATTTGAGTGTTGGGCTATCAGCTGTGTTCTGAGGGGTGTGTCCGTGTCACTGAAAATCTAAAATGTAGGACACACATAAATGAATTGCTGTAGTTTGGATGGTTGTTTTCATTCCTTGCTCTTGAAGTCCAGTATGCATTTCTCTGTCCTCTGCTTTTGATCACATGCTGTGCACCCAGCTGGCTGTGACAGGGAGAGACTCCTCAAGAAGCCGGGTGAAAATCTTACCAGACTTTGTGTTTAGATGGTATCAGAGCTGAAAGGCCCAGGTGATTAAACAGAGCGGGCTTCTGCACTGTCACTTGCTTGGTGTGCAAGCAGGAGAAGCTGTTGGATGAGGGTCTTGAGGGCAGAGAGTTCTGTGATGCACCATTTACCATGACTTAAAATTCTGGCTCTCTTGAGCAGAATAGGAAGCCCTAGATGCTAAGAGGAAATAGTTTCTCTTAAGGGTGTCAAGGCCTGTAGCATTGCACATGCAGTAATGCAGAATCAGAACACAGGACGCTTCAGCTTCTGATTGGTGCCTGGAGCCCTTTCAGGTGGTCCTTATTTTTACAAGAGTCTCACTGCTTTCTGTGGTGGGCCTTGCAGTGCCCCTAGTGCCTAGCGACTCTCTGAGCCTGGACAGTGCAGAAGAACATAGTGCTTTTGTAGGAGCTTTGGTGGGATGGTTATTTTACTGGGGCAGCTCAGTCCTGCCTGACCTTTCTGGCCCACACCATACTTATGGATATATCTTTTTCCACTGCTCAAAACGGAAGGAGTATTTGACCCTTTGTTGAAAAGCTGTTTTGGCACAGAATTTGGCACATGGCTCTGAAAAGTGCTGTTTTTTCAGTTCCCTATCACCTCCCCCATCCTGATGTATGGCCTGTTCTTTCAGAGACGCTGTGACCATCTGTGATCATGATGCATTTGTTGCTGAAGCCCTGGATCTCCCTAACTTCCAGGCTCGTATGAAGGAGTGCAAAGAGAGCCTGCCTGCTGTACCAGGTAAGGATCAGTAACTCGTCCTATCTTAGTGTAATGGCAAGCACCTGGTGACCCAGTGCATTAAAGCTCAGGTGAAGCTGTGAATGTGCAGTCTTCCTGCTGCCCAAGAGGTGCTTTAAAGTCCTCCTGGAGCTGCGCAGATTTCAGGCTGAGCCCAAACTGAGTTTAGCTTATATCTGTTGAATGATGCAGTCTCCTGCTTCTATTGTTCTAAAGCTGCTAGGTTTGGAGATTGACCACTTTTTGGGGCAACTAGAGACAAAGCACCTATGTGTTGTTTCTCTGTGGTGACAATAGCTCTGCTTGTATTGAATGCTGTCATAGAAGGCAAAGAACGAGTCCTTATGTTTGGGAAAAGTCACAGAATCATAGAATTGCTCAGGTTGGAAAAGAACTTCAAGGTCATCAAGTCCAACTGCAATCTAACCGTACTGCCCTAACTCTTAACAACGCACTGCTAAATCATGTCTCTGAGCACCACATCCAAACGGATCTTAAACACATTCAGGGATGGTGAGTCAGCCACCTCCCTGGGAGCCTATTCCAGTGCTTGACAACCCTTTCTGACATCTGTAAAGACGTTTTTCCTGATATCCAACCTAAACCTCCCCTGGTGCAAGTTGAGGCCATTTCCCCTTGTACTGTCACCAGTGAGAAGAGACCAGCCCCACTGTTGCTGCAGTCACCTTTCAGGTATTTGAAGAGAGCAGTGAGGTCTCCCCTCAGTCTCCTCTTCTCCAGACTAAACAGCCCCAGTTCCTTTAGTCTCTCCTCGTAGGGCATATTCTCCAAGCCCTTCACCAGCCTTATTGCCCTTCTTTGGACCTGCTCCAGCACCTCACTGTCCTTTCTGTATTGAGGTGCCCAAAACTGAACACAGTTCTTGAGGTGGGGCCTCACCAATATCGAGTACAGTGGCAGGATGACTTCCCTAGTCCTGCTCACCACACCATTCCTGATCCCAGCCAGGATGCCACTGGCCTTCTTGGCCACCTGGGCACACTGCTGGCTCATATTCAGCTGACTGTCCATCAGCACACCAAGGTCCCTTTCCGTTAGGCAGCTTTCCAGCCACTCCTCCTCAAGCCTGTAGGGTTTCCTGGGGGTTTTGGTCACTTGGCCCTGTTTAAACTCATACTTTACCTTGGCCCATCGATCCAGTCTATCCAGGTCCCTCTGTAGTGCCTTTCTACCCTCCTGCAGATCAACGCTCCTTCCCAACTTGTTTTTTTCTGCAAACATACTGAGGGTGCACTCAATCCCCTCATGAAGATCATTAATAAATGCATTGAATAGAAGCGGCCTGAGTACTGAGCCCTGGGGGACACCACTCATGACTGGCTGCCAGCTGGATTTAACTCCACTGACCACAACCCTTTGGGCCCAGCCATCCAGCCAGTGTTTCACCCAGCAGAGCGTATGCCCATCCAAACCATGGGGCAGCCAGCTTCTCCATGAGGATGCTGTGGGGGACAGTTTCAAAGGCCTTACTGAAGTCCAGGTAGACCACATCGACAGCCTTGCCTTCATCCACTAAGTGGGTCACCTTGTCATAGAACGATATCAGGTTTGTCAAGCAGGATCTACCATTCGTGAACCCATGCTGACAGGGCCTGATCCCCCTGGTTTACCTTTAATTGGTCCATGATGGCTCCCAAGGTTATCTGTTCCATAACCTTCCCTGGCACCGAGGTGAGACTGATAGGTCTGTAGCTATCAGGATCATCTTTCTGGCCCTTCCTGAAGATGGAATTCACATTTGCCAGTCTCCAGTCAAGCGGGACATTCCCTGTTAGCCAGGACTGTCGAAGGATGATGGAGAGAGGCCTGGCAACCACATCCACCAACTCCCTCAACACTCTAGGGTGCAATCCATCTGGCCCCAAGGACTTGTGAGTGTCCAGCTTTCGGAGCAGGTCCAATACCACGTCGTCATGGATTATGCAGGGATAGAGTCCTCCTCTAGAACCAGCTCCCTGTTATGTGTTCTCTAAATTTCAGTTGTCTTGTTGGTAGTGAGGTTTTCATGGTACGGTGCAGCACCACTGGCTCACTGTCTGGATCCTGATGCAGAGGAGTTAGGGTGGAACAGTAGCTAGATCCCTCTTGAACTGGCAGCTCTGCATATGCCAGTGAGATGAGTCCTTATTTGCCTGTCTTGTTGTATGGAGTTGTGTGTCCTGCTGTGTTTTTGTAATTGTACCTGTCCTGTTTTCTGTCCTCCCATGGTAAATTCTGGTGCTGTGGGAAAGCTAGATGCTGAGGCAAGCAAAAAAATAAACATTCCAGGTGCATAGTCTCTGGAAATGCTAGGGTGTTGAACTGAACAGTTTCTGACTGGGCAGTACATGGATAACACTTGCTTACAAAATCCTTACAAACTCTTGTGCTTTTTCTGCAGGAAACGTGACTCCTTATCCCGAAATTGTATTCTTGGGAACAGGATCTGCAATTCCAATGAAAATCCGGAATGTCAGTTCTACACTGGTAAATACTAGGTAAATCATGTGTGTTTTGCTTAGGGAGAGGCTCAGTGTCTCGAGGGTGTTGCCCAAGGGCTATTTTGTCTGGTGTTCTGATGGCACAAGGAGGGTGCCCCTGTAGTGGAGTCTGTAGGACTTCTGTCTCAAGCATCTGTCTCTGCAGGTGGGGAAGGCTTGAGAGCTACTTGTAAAGACAAGCATTTATTGTCTTCGTTTTGCTGTCTGCCCCAAGGATATGTTCTCCATCAACACAACACCAGAATGAGCTTTGCAGATAGAACAGTGTCTAGAACCTTGGCTAGTAGGACTGGAGTAGCAGTAGAGGTAGAGCACTGAGAGCTCTCTGACCCAAAAGATCCCTCTCCCTGAATAGACCCTGCTCAGAGCTCATCCAGTGTCTGCCACATGTCTTTGTCACTTGTCTTTCCAGCTCTACCCGATCCCTGCTCTTGGACTGTGGGGAAGGAACATTTGGACAGCTCTGTCGCCACTATGGAGAGCAAGTTGACCAAGTGCTGTGTAACTTAGTAGCTGTGTTTGTGTCTCACATGCATACGGATCATCATTCGGTAGGTTGTGTGTTGGAAGGAGAAGGAGCTGTGTGTGGGCCTGCTCTGCTGTTTGGGATTCAGATGTAGCTGCAGCTGATGAATGTAGGCTGCCCTGCTCCTAAGGCCGCAATTCTCCTCTCTGCTCCCCAGGCAGTGCTGAATCTGTTTCTAATCTGTTTTTGCTTCCTGTTTGTGGTCCCTGTAGATGGCCAAGATTGTCTAGAGATGTCTTTATTTTTAAATTAGTATCCAACCCAGCTTCTTTTGGTGCTTTGCAATAAATCCTCACAGAGGGATCAGTTGGTCTCTTCTAGATTGGGCCTGGTCGGGGCAGGCTGTTTGCTGGTCTGCTCTCACGTCTAGAAACCAGACTGAGAGTGACATGTTGGCTGGAGGCTTTCTGTTCTCCCCCCTTCTTCTGGGAGCAGACACAGCAGCTCTGGAAGGGCTGAATGGCATGGTGCTGTGGGCTGCTGCTCACCAGCTTGTGGCATAAGTGGTGCTAGTGTTCCAGCAGCTCAGTACAGTGCAGGTACTGGAAAAAAGGTGGTCAGTACTTCTGACTGTAGATTGTCCTGAAACTGCACCTTGCTGAGCTGTTGTAGCACTCCTGACAGTTACATCCCCAAGTCTTTCTGACCACAGCTTACTGCTGTCTTTTCTTCCCCTTTGCAGGGCTTGGTGAACATCCTGATGGAGAGGCGGAGAGCTTTTGTAAGTTGTGCTTTTGTTTCACTATTCCTTAATGTACCTTGGAGCAAGAGAAGGGGAACTTTTCCTAAGTGGTGGAAAAGCACCTGCTTTTCCCAACGTTTTTCTTCTCTGTGGTTCATTGTCTACCTAGTACTGATTCTCCTCCTGTCTTTGCTTTTGCAGGCTTCCCTTGGTCAAGCTTTTAGCCCTCTGTTTCTAGTAGCACCTGAACAGATCATGCCTTGGCTACATGAGTACCACAACAACTGTGAATCAATTCTCAGAGACATCAGGTGAGTTTTCTGTGTGGTATATGGGGAAGTATTCCTGCTGGGTCCTTGGTCAAGGCAGATGACTGTCATTTGTTCTCCCCATTGTTTTACTGAAGGCTGCTCTGACACCTTCCACTGTGCAGAACTGCAATGTGTGACCTGCAGAGGAGATGACAGGATCTGTTACTTGGTTGTGCTACCTAAGAGGGGCTTGCATGCAGATTAGGAGAAGGGAGTTGGGCTAGCGTGAAATGACCCCTGGAAGGCAGGGTGTATGACAGTGAGGAAGAAATTATTGGATGAGCTACTGGGGCAGTGGATAGCAAAAGCAAGGGAGAAAACAGATAGGTCCACAAATCGTCTTGTTTGTGGGGCAGTGAACAGAGAAAACGCTTTTGTGAGAAACAGTCTGCTTAGAGATGAGATCAGGTTTTACTTTGTACCTGTCCTTAGTTCTTTATTTTCCTGTCCCTCACAGAATGATTTCTTGCCAGTCCCTTGTGAAAGGCTGTGAGAACATCAAATCTAAAGCCAAATGGTTTGTCAGTTCTCTATTAGAGAACTATGACCTGGCTGAGGTAAGCTGACAGAGTCAGGTGCTACAGTAAAAGGCAAGAGAGGATCTGAGGTCTAATGCTTATGTTCTTGTTTAGTTTCAGACTTGTGAAGTCCAGCACTGTAAAAATGCTTTTGCATGTTCAATGATCCACAAATCTGGATGGAAAGTAGTGTATTCTGGTGACACAATGCCCTGCATGGCCTTAATACAAATGGGTAGGTGACAAAAACCTTTTCTTTGGAGAATCTCTTTGAGTACGGTCTTGACCTGTTAGTAACTGAAGTGGTCACTCCCAGACCCTTTGTGCTATGACTGCAAGCCAGTGAGGGGCTGTGAGTGGATATGAGAGTTCATTTTCTTATTTAGGCAATTGAACTAGTGTATGTTCAGCTGAAGATGAAATATGTGATTATTTACACAGGGAAAAATGCTACTCTGCTGATCCATGAAGCAACACTGGAAGATGGAATGGAAAAAGAAGCTATAGAAAAAACACACAGGTGGGATGTGCTTTGCTGTTTTATCACAGCAAGGAAGGCAATGATGCTGAGCTGGGCTTTGACCTTGGAGCTGGTGTTGAAGGGCCCAAGGCCTGTAGGTGGTTCTGATGTGCGAGGAGTTTTTCAGCACTGATGTTACAGTGTTGCTTGCTGCACCAGCTCTGTAAGTCTTATGAGCATCCCCAAAGAGAAACAGGGGAAGCTTTGAAGTAGACAGCAGTAACTCTGCAAATAGACTAGCCTGAAGGAAAGGCCCTCAGCTTGACTGCACTACAGGACTAAGCTTGGACGGTAGAAGGGTCGTGCTCACCCCTGTCAGCTAGCTGCGTGATTCAAACTGAGCTCTGCAGCCAGTGGTACTGCCTGCTGCCCCCAGTAAAAAGGGGGACTAGAGAGCAGTTTGATGCGAGTGAGCTGGACTTGCTGGCACCTCTGGGTTGAGCTTTTTGTCTCCAGGTTGTGAAGCACTGTAAAGCTTCTAATCAGTTAGCATCTTTCCTGCATTCTGAGTCATATGGAAGCTAGAGACTTGCCAGCTGTGCAAGTTATCAGAGGAAGAGGGTGCCTGGGCTTGCTGGTGAAGACAACTTGTGCCCAGCAGGTGGTGTATAGTGTCTGGTGTTTG
The DNA here is from genome assembly GCF_002078875.1 of Numida meleagris. Lineage (NCBI taxonomy): Eukaryota > Metazoa > Chordata > Aves > Galliformes > Numididae > Numida > Numida meleagris. The sequence goes on from NC_034425.1 coordinate 511,074, forward strand.
CTGTTGGTGTGATGTGACGTTAGCTGCAAGATGCAGCTGCTCTGTTGGAGGGGCAGCATTGGCTAGTGTGTGTGATGTGCCATGATCCTGTTCCTTTTGCAGCACAACCTCTCAGGCAATTGAGGTTGGGATGAAGATGAATGCTGAGTTCATCATGCTCAATCACTTCAGCCAAAGATATGCCAAGATCCCCCTGTTCAATGAAGACTTCAGTGAGAAGGTTGGAATTGCATTTGATCATATGAGGGTAAGTTTGGAGTTCTGATCCAGATTGTAAGAAAGGTTTCATTACTACTTGGGGATGGCTGCTTAGGAATGAAATTCTCCACTTTTAATAATGTATCAACATGCTACGCCCTTCTGAGAGCAGCTTCCTGTGAAGCAACTCCTTTCACTGCTGGCAGCAGGTATCACCACTGTGGGGGAGCATGGGTGACATAGTGCCCAATTCTCTTCAGGGCAGGTGCTGATGGCTCTTGAGAACAGAAATCTATTCTTCTGGATGTTTGCCTCACATCGCTTCTGTTGTTTGTACTATTGCCAGCTAAAAAGATCACTTCACTTTCCCTTCTTAATTGATGTGCTGCCTTAATGGCTTTCTCCAAAAGATTCCTGGGAGCCCGAACCCTGTAGCGCTGCTCTTGTCCTGACTGTGAGAGTAGCACGCTGGCTGATCAAAACTAGTATGTACAGTGTGCATGTGCTTTCCTGTGAAGAGAATGTCAATAACTTGGTATAAGGGATTGGTGGACTGGCTGCTCTAGGGGTTGTAAATGCTCACCTGCCTGGCTAGTGTATGTCCACTTGCAAATCGTCACCAAGGTGAGGGCCTCTCTGTGCTGGGAACCACCCAGAGGAAGGGGCACCACCCTGCTCACTGAACTGCGAAAGGCTCGGGGGGGAGGCAGGGAGTGGGGGAAGGCAGTTCTCAAGCAAGTGCTACTGTGCCCAATGTATTTCAGGTACGCCTTGGAGACTTCTCAACCATCCCAAAGCTGATCCCACCTCTGAAGGCTCTGTTTGCGGATGACATAGTAGAAATGGAGGAGCGGAAAGAAAAACGGGAGCAGCGCCTTCTGAAGGAGGCTGCAATAGTCTTGGACCAACTGACTGGGGGTGAGAACAAGGAGACGCCATCCCAGAAACGGAAACAAAATAAGAACCATCAGGAAGTATCAAACAAGAAACTTAAAAAGCTTAAAACAGTAAACTGAAGGAAAAGAGGTGGAGAACACTCTGCTCTGTAAGAGATGCTCTGTGTTCCACAGGCCTATGGAGCTGGCAGTGCTGGGGCAGCCTGCAGGTACCATGGGAAGAGGGGCTGGCCTTGGCAGCTGGATGAGCTCGGTTGTCAGTGGATCTGTGTGGGCTGAAGCTCCCAAGCATGCTGTAAGCAGTGCAAGTCCTGTGGCGACAGAATCTACCCGTACAGTTCCTGTTCCTGGATCTTGCCAGTCCACGTGTCATTTTTCTTTTAGCCAAGAGTTCTCTCTGAGCTGTTTTAATTTTTGGTTTTACGCTAGAAGCTATTGGTAATATAGCAGCAGCAGCACTTACAATCTTGGGAGTTGCAAGAGGTGAAGTCTGGTAAGCCCTCATGGGGCTGTGGACTCTCCAGAATAAGGGGTTCAGCTTTCTGGGTACAGGAGGAATGTACCTAGGTGTCAGGACCTGGGCTGTAGGAGGAAACTTCACAATAAAATGGGACCTAATTAATTGCTTTTAGAGATTTAGGTTAATTTAAGGATCTGAGTGCTGCTGCGTTCCCATTTTATTTTGGTTTTCTTGGTCGATTCCTCCCCTTCCCCAATCAGAACAGTTATTCAAAACCTTCATTTACAATCTGAATAAACCACTCAACATCATATCAAGTGTTTTGCTTAGATTGTTAATGAGGTGGGGGCCAACAAAGACCTGAATCGTTGGAGAGAATGACCTTGTTTGGGTATTACAGCACCTTGATAAACATCACACCTGGTACAGATGTGCTTTGTGCCAGCAAAACTGTGCTTCTGCTGCCCTGTGCTGAGGAGCTTCATTCCTGTTGGTTTGAGATGGCAGACCCTGGGGGCAGCTTCTGCAGGGCTCCAGGACAGACAGCGATGAACTGTGCAGGGTCTAGTGCGCAGGGAAAGCGACAGAGCGAGCTGATGGAGGACAGCAAGCTGTTAAAGGAGGACGTTTGATATTTTCTCTAGGTCTGACTTCCTTCTGTCTCCTGTAATCACATGTGGGTTGGATGGGGGAAACATTCCTAGCTATTTCAATGAAGGAATTCCTTCTCAGAAGCTGCTGCTAGGCCCCCACGTGCTCAGCAGATGACAGCAGGGCAGAGTAAAGATGGCTTTAAGGAGATAGAAAATGAAGACAAAGGGGCAGCAAGACCTCTTTGTAGGTTAGCTGTGCTTTGTTGTTACTCTTGTCTAAAGAGGAAACTTGGCACCTGGCCCCAGGCTGTGTCTGCTGGAGCAGAGCAGCAGGCACCAGTTCCCAGTGCATGGGGCACTCAGGTTCCTGCTGCTGCACATGTGTAAATGGAGACGCTCACAAGGCTGGAGGCCGAGTCGGGTTATTGCTGGGCTGCCATGGATCCGTGTGCTGCTTGTAGAAGGGCGGGCCGATCTCTTACTATATGTGCCAGAAATCAGAAAATACGAAACCATTCTCATGTAAAAGTGTATTCATAGAAGACAAATACAGCAGCGATGAGAACGGGGGCCGCGAGCTCCAGCTGCCGGGCGGCTGAAATGGAAAACCGCCGGGCGGAGCGAGCAGCGGGCACTGCCCGGCTGGGTGTGCGCTGTGCCCCGCCGCCCCGACTCGTCCCCCGGGCAACGGCGGCTCCTCCTCGCAAACAGCCGCCGCATGGAGAGCGCGGAGCCGCCTGCGGAGGAGGCCCCGGACCTCCGCGTCCAGCGGCTGCTGCGCTGCGCGGCTCGNCGAAGAGGGCGGAGTGGGGGTGGTAGGGTTGCAGCTGGAGGCCGTAGCCGCAGCCGTAGGGTCCGTAGGCGCAGGGCGGCTGCTGCGGGGGCTGGGGCGGGGGCTGCGGGAGGAAGGCGGCGGGGTCCACGGCGCGCAGCAGCAGCTCCGGGGCCGGGAGCTGCTGCCGCTTGAAGCGCTTTCGGCGGCGCAGGAAGCTCCCGTTGTCGAACATGTCGGCGGACTCGGGGTCCAGCGTCCAGTAGTTGCCCTTGCCCGGGTTGCCGGGCTCCCGGGGGATCTTCACGAAGCAGTCGTTGAGGGAGAGGTTGTGGCGGATGCTGTTCTGCCACGCGGGGAACTTCTCCCGGTAGTAGGGGAAGCGCCCGCTGATGAACTCGCAGATCTCGCTCAGCGTAAGGCGCTTCTTGGGGCTCTGCAGGATGGCCATGGTGATGAGCGCGATGTAGGAATAGGGCGGCTTCACCAGGCTGTTCTTCGCCCCGCCGCCGCCGCCCGCCCCGCCGCCGCCCGCCGCCGCCGCCCGCCACAAGGCGCTCTTCTTCCTGCGGCCGCCCGGGCCCGGCGAGCCGCTGTGCGGGGACCTGCCCGCTGACGCCCTGCAGCACTTCGCCGCCCTGGTGGAGGAGGTAAGGCGGGGCACGGCTGCTCGCAGCGGGCAGCACCCCGCGGCGGGGAGCCGGGCGCTGGGCCGCAGCACGGGGTGCAGCGCGCGGCGGCCCCGCGGGTCCTGTCCCCACGCTGCACTGGTGCCCTGTCTGTGTCCGGCACTGCACCTCCGGGCGCAGGGTCAGCTCAGCGCCACAGCGTGGTTGGGCTGCCCAGCACAACCCCGGGCCCATGTCCAGGGATGGGCACCCACAGCTCTGTGCAGCAGCGCCAGGGCCTCACCGCCTCGCACCTAACCTGCATCTCTCCTTTTGTAGTTTAAAACCGTTCCTCCTTGTCCTACCGCTGTCAGACTGTAAAAAGTTGTGCTCCACTGAGGTGTTAGGCTTCATTTGAACCTCCCAGCCCCATTCCTCCAGGGCTGGGCCTGGTTCATGGTCATGTCCTGATCCACAATTACAGAACCCCTGGGTTCCTCTGCCCCCCACTCCAGCAGACACTCGGTGCCTGTCCTGTGTTGGATTTTTTTCTTTTTTTGTTTTTGTCAGCCACCAGGGCCTAGACCCCTCCCCGACCCCTCCCTCCACAGGAAGCCGGTGGAGAAGTGAGGAGGAGGAGTTGCTGCTCGATTAAGATAAAGTACTTTACTATGAATGATAAAGGAATGGGGGATAATACAATATAAAAGGAATGAAGAGTAATAAATCGAACAAATGGGAAAGGGAAAGTCTCCTAACTGTGCTGCAGGTTCAGCAGTGCAGAGCAAAAGAGAACGTCCTCGTGTCACTGCATCACTTTGTGTCTCCCTCCCCCAAACCACATGGGAAGGACCAGGGGTCTGTAGTCCTCCCTCAGCAGCTCTCCCAATTCTGTTACTTCACTGCATGATGACTTGATATGGAACACATGGAAAACCCTGGTAGTATCCATTTCATATCATTACGTTACACGAAAATTGTACAACAAATATATACACATAAACAATAATTAGCATTATATATGTATAGATATGTACATATATACATAAAACTGCTGACTGATGCTAAACTGATGCTCCTGGCATCAAGTCCCCTTGAGGTACACACTGAATGTCCCCATTTGTTTGCATTACCCACCAAGTGAACCCAGGTCCCTGAGCAAAAGCAGTCCCACAGATGGGCTTGCCTTTGCCCATGGCCGGGGTAACCCAAACCATTTTCTCTTGTACGTTCTTCATATGTATTACGGGGATTTTATCATAGAATCATAGAATGGTCTGGATTGAAATGGACCTTGAAGATCACATAGTTTCAACCCCCCTGCTGTGGGCAGGGTTGCCAACCACTAAACCAGGCTGCCTTTGACCCTAGTTCATACTGAAGTTCTAGCATGCCTGGTACAGCAGGATGTAGTGGGGTGTGACTTCATTCAGGCCACAATAGTCCACTGTCAGCCTCCACTCTCCACTGGCCACACTGGCTACACCACTTTTCACACTGTCCCAGTGGTGCTGTTAAGCGGTGTGTGAGCCTTGCTGATCACTCCTTGGCTCTCCAGTTGGCAGATCGTCTTATGGATGGGGAGCAGGACGTCTCGGTTAGTGCAACATTGCCACCTATGCACTGTTGTAGTTGCAACTGGCACCTGCTGTTCTACTTGCAGCAACCCCACAACAGAAGGGTCCTCTGAAAGGCTGATCAAGGCAGACAGCTGCTTAATCTCCTGTCTCTGCAGCTGCTATTCCAGAAGCCCATCGATGCCCCTTTGGGTTCTTGAAATACCCTCTCCTGAGGTAGTCTATACCAAGGACGCATGGAGCCCCTGGGCCAGTCAGTATAGGATGCTTTTGTTAGTCTTTTCCTGTGAGGCTCACTTTGGCCTCCAGCACAGTTAACTCTTGAGAACCCCGTCACTCCAGAAATGCAGATGGCTTCTGTCCTTTTATGACTCGATGGCATTAGGGTTCACTGTGCACCAGTGTCCACCAGAGCCTCATATTTCTGCGGTTCTCTTATACCAGGTCATTGAATCCATGTTGAGAAGTTCTGTAGGATGCTGACCACCAGACAGGGCTTCCAGTAGCAGGCTGCCAGGCTGGTGGGCTCGGCTTGGCAGGCAGTATGTCTGGGTTGAGCTCTGTGTTTGTGCTAAGTCTGCACAAACAGCGGTTTTTGTATCAGGATTTTGTTGGTAGGTGAAGGCAGGTAGTGTATGATACGTGTTGTAAACACCATCTGTTACGGAGAGGTTTGTGGTAGGAGCACTCCATTCGGCGCTGTAAGATCTGTTTTCTGGCTGCCTCCAGCTTCTTGGGGGTACGTTTTGGGCTTTTCTCCCTGCAGCCTCTCCAGATGGATGCAGCATTTCCACGGGGAGCAGATCGTGCCCAGGTTTGGTCCCACTTTCTGCTCATACTTTTCTTCAAGGAAAAAAGTGCTGATGCAGGGTTGGGAGAGGGGTGGGGGATTGCGAAGGACCTTCAGTTTCTGGAGGCTAGGGGCACGCACGGCTCTGGCTGCTGCAGAGCACATTGCAAAGGGCCTTCAATCAGGGCTTCTAGGTCAGCCTTAGAAGGCTTTGTCTGGTCAGAGGAACAGCCTGTGCTGAACAGCAAGGAAGCACAGCACTGCTGGGGACATCTTTCCTGCCTGTCCCATGCAAACCTTCATTTGGGCTGGAGAGAACGTGCCTTTCCTGCTCCGTGGAGCTAGGGGTTGTTCTGAGTCTGGGTCCTGTTTTATCAGTCTACTAAGGAAACAAGCAGCTGGTTACAATGACTTTAGCACTAGCAGCCCATAGGATTTAAGTGATAGAAGAACATGTTGATGGTAATACACAGAACTATTGAACATGAGCTCTGTGTGCCACGGGCCGGGCATCCCGCACCGCCAGTGGCTGATGCTGCTGTTCCCCAGGCCAGCAGTGCATCAGCAGCGGCTGCAGTGCCACCAGTGCCCTGATTTCCCAGGCACAATGCTGACATGTTTATTTCTGTTCAGATTTGGGCCCACTTGCAGCTGTTTTTACACCTTTTCTTCTTGCAGCCCACCCTGCTTTCACTGGCTTCAGCCATAGGTGCACCCAGCAGCCTCCCCGTGCCTGCAACACAAAGGAGTGGTGCTGGTCACCAGGGACAACCCGGCTTTGTCAGTCTGCTGCCACAGCCTGGAGGCAGCTCCTGCATTGCTGCCACAGCTAAGCCAAGGGAGAGCCAGCCCTGGCAAGCCCAGGCGGCTCAGGGGGCCCCGGCTGCCAGGCCAGTACCAACCTGAGGCTGTGCTGGAATGGCAGGAGGCAGATTTACTGGGCTGCAGCTTGGAAAATAACCAAAAAAGCGGCCTGTGCTGGAGAGCTGCAGTCCAGTTGGGAAGGAGACAAAGTGATCCTCACCAATGGGAGGATCCCAAGAGGTTCCAGGAGAGCTTCTCTCTGAACCAGGGGCATTCAGCCCAGCCCTGCTGCCCTTGAAAGCCACCTGAAAGCTGTGCCTCTGCCCTGCCCACTGGCAGTGAAGCTGGGAGTGAGCACCAGAGCTGTGTGCAGGGGAACAGAGTCCACACAGCCTGTGGGTCCATGCAGCTGCCTCCAATTGGAGGTTTGGAGGCTGGGGCAGCTGGAGCAGCTGCAGGACTGGGCTGCTTTGTCTGCTTGTTTCTACCCTTTTCAACTCTTGGATTTGAGGGAGGTGTAGCATAAGGGTTTGTCATCACACGCCACTGACCACCTCCCATGAGAACAGTGCTGAGATGTCTGATTTTTCACCTTGCACACAATGAAACAGCCAAGTGGGTGCTACTGAACACTTTCCCTTCCAACTTGACTGTCCTGTGCCTTCCTGGTGAAGGGAGAGCCCCCAGGGCAGTCGACAGTGGTGAGCGTTGTTGGGAAAGGAGAGCAAAGAGCTTTATACATCAGCATTTTCTTACTCCTTTTGTGCCTTGTGGTGCTCAATGATGCACGAGAGGTGTGATGTGGAGAGGGCTGGAAGCTCTCTCCACAGCCCTGATCTGAGCCAGGGCAGCAAGTTTCATAGGTGGGTTTCATCCCTGGGAACGTTTTGGATCACCAGCAAAGCAGGTCTGTGGAGAGGTCCTTTTGTCCTGCCCTGCCCTTGTTTCACACAGGCAGGGAGCTGCTTGGGCCAGCAGTGAATTCAGCTCTCCAAGCTTGGCTGAGCAAGGAGCTCGGAGCCTGGTGGCCTGTCAGTTTCGTGCAGCACTTTTTTTCACCGTTGCTTTTTTGCAATTCCTTCTGTAGGTGATCGTGCCCATCCTGACAAACCAGAAGAACCACCAGGGCTGGCCACAGGTGGTGTCACAGGACATCATACGCCATGTCCACAGCTTACAGAGTGCCGTCTTCGTGGTAGTTGGCCAAGTAAAAGGCAAGACATTGCTGCCTCTTCCAGCAGGCTCAGAGGGAATTGAGAACATTGATCTGGAACACGAGAAGTTGTGAGTATCACTGCTTGCTGTCCCCTGGTTATGTTCTGCTAATGCATATGCTGTGTTTTCTGGGGACCCCTCACCAATCATAGTGGCTTTTCTTGCTCGCTATCATCTGCTGCTTATCTGGACTGCCCAGATGGGTGTGTTTTGCTTTACCTGCTCTCTATTTTACAAACTCTAGCTTTGGGGTGTGTGCAGTGCTATAAGCAGGCAGGTGAAGCTCAGAAAGTGAAAAGAAGTTGTGAGCACACAGCAAAGCAACAAACTTCTGGGAGAAAAAAAAACCCTGTGAGCAAAACCTCTGCTGCTTTCCCGTTACCTCTGAATGGGATGCCAGGGTTCTCCTGGACAAACTTTTCTCTTCTTCTGTCTTCAATTTGCCAGTGCATCCCCCTCAGCTGCACTGCTCAGAAGTTATGTGTCCCCCCTGTTCATGGTTCCTGCTGCCTGCTTGGTCAGGACTATTCTGCCTCCCTTCAAAACAGGATTTATTATGGAAAGGTATCTGAAGAAACAGCTACAACTTCCTGCAAGTTTCTGAACTGTTTATGGTCCCATATAGAGATTTGAAAACTGTTGCCTGTGTCCTCTTGTAGAAGTGGGGTGGCTTGGCAGATACCCACTGCATTTCCTTGTGTTTCTCTAAGAGACATAGATGAGCACTTTGATCATTTCAGTTGTCTCTATTCCTGGTTAGACCTCCCTGGTGACTGTTGTGATTCTGAAGTTCACTTCCAGTCCCTGAGGGATGACCTCCAGAAAAACCACCCCAGCATATCCATCTGGTTAGCGCAGCCTGCAGAGGCTGAGCCCCTGTAATAGCTTCAGCAACTGAAGAATCACCATCCTTGTGCTAGTTTTATGTCAGGTAGGATGCTCACACTGCAGCTGTGGGGAGCTTCCACCCTGGTCCCCTGAGCAGCCAGCCCAAAACTGGGAATGAAAGGGGTTTGAATACTGCAGTGCTGTAAGGCTGGCTGAGGGCAAGGTAATAAAGTCTGGACAGCATGTGATGGCAGATAACCTTTGCACAACATGTCATCCCCATGCCTGGGCTACGTGTTTGCACCCTTTGCAAGAGGTGTCAAGAGGTGCTCAAGAGGTGTGTTAGTGAGTGTGATGGGACTGATCACTCCTTGGGCAGGACATGGTGTGGGTGGGATTGCAGGAGACCTTATTGCTTCCCAGGCAGGGAGGTGTCTTGTCCTCAACACACCTGCCCACCTGTGTGGTTTCTTTCCATATTAGGTGAGTTAGTGACAGTGGGGGAGAGCATCTTGCTGGAGGTGTGGCTCTCCAGACTGGATGCTGAGCCCAAATGGATCTGATGCTTTGGGAATGGCTATGTGGAGAGGTGATGACTAGCTCTTCCACCATTTCTTTTGTGAACCTTGTTCATAAAAGTGTATTGTTGCCTAGATTGCTGTTGACTTTAACTGATTTTCTCCAGATTGTAATTTCTGTATTGAAGTAACAGCAAAATCGTGGTTCTTGATGGTTTTCTGGTTTTGAAACATGAAGCTACACCTTGATCTGTAAAATCCAGCTGTCCACATGATCATTTGAAGCAGGTACAGCTGAGTAATAAGCATAAACAAGCGGAAAACAAAGTTAACAAAGCAGTCTGTTATTTTGCAGCCTGGAACAGATAGATAAATCACTTGTGCATGCCACTGAGTCGGCTATCATAGACTGGAGCTACCAGATCCAGGGAGCGCTGAAGAAAGAGTCCTCAGAGCCTCTCCTGCAAGGCAGCAACCCCAACCCCAAGGTTGAACTGGAGTTCTGGAAGAACAGGTACCCTGGGCAGCCTGGCTGGAGCATGTTGGGCCCCGGTGCTGGTTGGGGTGGAAGGAGCCTCCTGGGTGCCTCTAGCAGAGCTGCTTGACTGGCTGCAAAGAGCAGGCTGCCTTCGGTTCATGTAAGGACTTGAGGCAAGGAGAATTGCTTCTGCACATAAAATAATCTTGATCTGCACAGTGCCTCCGAGGTCACAGGGCAGCTGGTTCAAAACAGAAACAGTCTTTGCCATAGTCCTGGTGTCACATTTTTAGGGAAGAGTTTTGGAAGTGCTCTCACTATCACAGTTCACTAGGAACCAGCCACAGCAGTAAGAGCTGATGGACACCTCCCTGGATCTATCTTCTGTTCTCAGACCGAGTAACTTATTTTTGAGGCCTAGAAGATGTCCCAGTTCCTAAAAAACAGAAATCTGATTCTGTGCCTCAGAAGAGGTAGTTTCTGCACCCTGTGATAGTGGCTGGTGAGTGCAGGCACTACCACTAAAGTGGGTAGTGAAGGCTAATGAGGCTTTCAGCCTTCTCAGAAGCTGTCTTTTATTTTTGAAAAGACTACTGACTTTAACAGGCTCTGTCAACATTTTTTTAAAAATTTGGAACTGGTTTTCATAGCTCCGCCTCTCCTGACTGGGATATACTAGGCCTCTCAGCCACTCTGGGAGCATGTGTGTCATCAACAGTCATGTGGTAGATCTAGATGGCCAATGGAGCAACTGATGCTTGCAGATGGGAAGGAGTTTGAGACATTGCTGTCCCTCTATGGCCTCTAGGAGACCCTGCTTCTTGCAGCAAAGTCTGCAGAGCTTGTCTGCACCACAGCAGTGTGGATGAGTTGAGCTGACGCTCACTCAACTTGTGACCTTGTAACATCTCTTGGTTGTTGCAGGTGTGATGACCTGGAGTGCATTTACAGTCAACTGAGGACGAGGAAAGTTAGGAACATGATGGAGATGCTAGAGAGAGTTGAGAGCAGCTACTTACCAGCCTTCAAAGCTATGCTCATGGATGTTGAAGCAGGTGAGATAATGGGGCAGCTTTGATATAAATGTATGGAATGTGCTGACCTCTGGCCTTTGTTCATATCCTAGTTTTACTGGTTTCAAGCCTAATGTGTGGGAGTGGTCCTTAGGAGTCCTTATGACCATGGGAGCTGCAACCACATTGCTAGCCCTGTTCTGTGGCAAGAAGCTGGTCTGCTTGTGCTTTTGTTTTGAAACTGAGACAAGCATGATCTGTTGAGCCAGACCCTTCCAAAGGGTCAGGGTGAGTGGATGTGGGGATTCACTCTATTGTAATAAAGCAGGCACAGGAATTCAGCAAGACTCATCCCAACTGATCTGAAACAGTGTTATCTTGAGACTTTATTTCACCAGCTCCTGTGGTGTCAATCTGCAAGAATGCAGTTTCAGGACAACCGGACAGTTCTCACAGCCAGCAGAAACCACACAGGCCTTTGTTAGGTTATTTCGAAAGCTTTGGCTACTTCAGCCCCAACCTCTGTGGGAGGGTAGCAGCATTTCACACTTTATGATGAAGCCTTTTGGGCACAGTGATTTCAAGGTCTTTGTGAAAGCATGCATCACCTGTGCTGTTTGAGCGGCAAGTGTGCTCCCTGCAGTTGCACACGAATGCAGAGCTGGGTGGAGCTTGGCATCCCTCATCATAGCACTGCAGTGGGGAGGTCTATTACCTGGGAGAGGCTACAGTATGGGGGTGAACGTGGTACCTGGGGAGCACAGTCTTCCATCTTGTCTGCTCCGTGGGGTTGCTCAGCTCTGCTTCTTGATCAGCCCCCAGAAGCCTGGTGAGTAGCTCGAGGTAGTCCAGCGACATGGTGGGATCAGGCTCTGTCCCAATCCTTTGTAACTGCGGGGCGGATGGCCTTCAGGTGGTGCTGTGCACCAGCAGATCTGCCTTCTCCTCTCCCTTTTTTGACAGTTCAGCGAGGCAATAGAGCTCTGAGCAAATTATGAAGTAACTTCATGTTCCAGTAATGAGTATTAAAGTATTTTTTTTTTTTTTTTACAATGAAGGAATTTTTTTCCCCATTAGTGAAACAAAGTTCTACCTTAAACATGCAGCTACATGAAGGTAGTGTGTGAGTTTTGCTTGGAGGAATGCAGTCCAGCCATAAGAAATACTGCAAATTCCCCTCTGCACTAAAAACCAGCAGCATCCTACTGCTCCATCGCCCACCACGAGTGGCCCTCCACGTCCATCTTCATCCCAGATGCTCTGTGGCAAGAGGAAACTGTTCAGGCTTTGCCAGCTGTGCTTGTCCTGACAGACAATAATACTCTTCTTTATTTCTTCACATGGAAACATTTATTCCGTTAAGGACACGTGACAGTACGCACACAGTATGGACACTGCAAATCACTAGAGCTAGAGAAGTACTCACTGTATAAGGAACCAAGAATTCATTGTCAGTCTAATTAATTCTTTAAGAGCCTAACTGGATAATTTGGACTGTAATTGTTAAATCCCATTACAACACAGTTCAGATTGGTGGTGTGCTCTCTGTGTTGAAGTCTGTGTCCCTTGGTCTGTGCTGGGAGGTCTGCGTTGCTAGTAGGGGTTTCTTCTTCTTTCATCTTGGACTTTGAGATGATCTTTATATGTAGTCAGGTACTCTTGTCACTTCTTGTTGGTCTACAGATATAATTGCACAATGATCACATGGTGTCATTCATGTTTATGCTCTATAGGATAATTCTCAGGGCTAAAACTACGCAGATGTACAAAGTCAACTCATGTCTGAGTAGCTGAAATTTTTAGTTTAACTTGCTGTTGGGCAGCCGTGCTGTACAGCCAGGACAAGTGGGATTGTAGTCAGCTGCCTGCTGGGAAGCTGGCTGCTATAGCTAAAAAAAACTCAGGCCAAGGCAAGTCCCGCAAGGCCCCTCAGCCTGTGCTGCATGACAAGGCCTGCAGGCTGCCTGGAGTGATGGCAGCACGCATTTATGGTGCTCATTTCCCTGCATCTCATCAAGCAGTTTCAGACCTGGCTTCCATCTGTCCTGGTTATTACTGTAGATGAGCAGTGGTCATGGGCCTTCTTCAGCACCTGGGTGTATGAATACACTTTGTGATTTTTGGGGTGGTTTGCACCACATCTAGGTGTGTCTCACCAGCTCTTCTGCTGCTTCACACAGCTTTGACCGAAGCCCGGGACATCCACCTGCACCTGATGCCCCTCAGGCGCCATTTGGAGGACATAGAGAGGACTGACTTCAGCAAGGTGCGGCCGCTCCTGCTCCCCCTGCTCCATGTGGTGTGCTTGACCTGGGTCACCTCCAAGCACTACAGCCAGCCTGTGCGCATCGTGGTGCTGCTGCAGGAGATCTGCAATCTTCTCATTCAGCAGGTGCATGGCTGTCTCACTGGTGCTTCCAAAGGGAAGTTTTCTAAATAATGTCCCCTCCCTCTTCCCCGTCCATCTCTGGCAAAATGATTCTTTCAACCTGGAACATTCAGCACAAGAAGTGACCTCTTGGGTGTGATTTTGCTGTTTCAGGCCCTGGTATACCTATCTCCAGAAGACCTTTTGAAAGGGGAGATGGAAGAGAGCCTGGGCAAGGTGCAGATGGTGCTCAGCATCCTGAATGGATTCAAGGAGGCATTTGAGGACAGAAGGGAAGAACTTCACACCTATTATAAACCAGACCAAGAAGTGAAGGAGTGGGATTTCCATGCCACGATGGTGTTTGCAAGGCTGGACAGCTTTCTGAAGAGACTGGAGATGGTGGAGGTGAGAAAATTATTGTAAGCCTTCAGAAGAGCTTTAAAGCCATAAGTTCGTTTGTTAACGCCTTCATTGGATGTCTGGGGATGAGGTTACTCGCTGCTGTTAGGTCTGCTTGGACTTTGTTTTACCTCGTCCTGCCCAGTAAATGATTGAGTTACTCAGCTGTGCCCTTCTGTTCAGGTTGGTAGGTGTATTTGTTCTTCCAGAGAGTCCTCTTGGACTCCTTGCTCCTGCTGGGGTAAGGGAGTGGAGGTTGCTGGGGGCTGTGGATCAAGCAGTGCCATCGCTGAGTCTTCCTGTCCTCCTGCTGCTGTCAGAGACACCCACGAGCTGGGTTCTGACAGGCTGGGAGAGGTTGCCTCTTCCCTTGAGTCTGTGTGGCCAGGGAAAAAGCTCACCACGTCATCCCTTCATGACCTGTGGTCTGCCAAAGCAGGGTGCTGCGGCTCAGGAGTATCCAATTTGCCTATTCTAAGGCAGATTGGGGTTGTTTTTCTCCTCTTATTCTCTGCAGTGGAACAGAAGGTTTTACTAGTCAAAGCAAGCCGTATATTTTTATACATTATTTAATTAACTGTACTCAAAATCATTGTAACTGATGTCTGTTTTAAAACTCTTCGTAACAATGGTTTCCAGTAAGATTCACTGTGCAGTAAACCAAATTATGCTGGCCAGTGTAGAGATGAATGTTAATAGGCATGGAGTAACTGCAGGTCATCATGAGGACGATATGAGTGACACAGTAATTATGCACTGTAACTCTGCAAAGGCTCTGGGGCACTGGTTGCTCATTGCTTGATTACTTTGAAAATGGACTACAGAAGAAAGCCATTATGGAAGGTTTGAGCTGCACACATACTGGCAGTGATGGCAGAACTGTGCACGACTGTCCCACACCTCCAGGGACAGAGAAAGGCTGCACAGTCTGCAGTCAGGTGGAGAAGCTGGAAAGGGGTGAGGTGTGAGCTGTACAATAAAAATTAAAAGCAAAGGCACACCACCCTGTTAACGAGGAGGGCTTCTGTCTCCCTCTGTCTCTTCTTTCCAAGCAACCCAGTAAGATAAAACGAGGGGCCGCTATTACCTCTGCTATTTTTGCCTTACAAAATATTTGTTGAAGTGAATGTGCTCTTTCTACATAATGTGTATGTATTTGTTTTCAGAATTTCATAAAGGGTACAATTACTCTGGTGCACAGGCAGCCTGTGAACACGTGCAGAGAGGAGGGCTCTTCCCTGCTTCATCTCACAGTTTTGCTTTTCTTTTCTGCTGTAAAGCTGTTACCTGGCTGGGGTGGCTCTATGCTAGCACTCCGTACTCTCAGCAGTGCAGGAGGGTTCTCAAAGCTGTGATTATTTAGCTCCCAGAGACCTGCAAAGAGTAATTCCCTTGGCTAGAAGCTGTTCCTGATGAGCTTGGCCCTGGCCAGAGCTGTAAGTGCACAGCATCTCCCCACCTCTGTCTGGAGTGCGGCCCCAGAGCCTGACAGTGCCTTGGCATAGATGTGAAGTTCCGGACCATGGGCTGTGACCTGTTCAACAGCTCGTGTGAGGTGTGAAGCTCCGTTGCTGCTTAAGGTTGTCCCTGGAGCTCAGGATGTCTGCCAGTGCATCCCTGTGCTTGGGATCAGCACGCTCCTGGTCCTCTGAGGTGGAAGACCAGCACTGGCCTTCACTCACACCCCCCAAAAGTCCTGCTGAAAGGGAAGGACAGGGTGGTGGCTGTGCTGCTGCCATACCTGCACCTGAGAGGTGGCACTGTAGGATCAGGCCTGCTCAGGCTGCAGAGAGTGGGAAGGAAAGAGCTCACAGCTCATCTCAGCAGAGATAGGCCTCATGTTTTGAATCTGCCCCCTAAATAACCTTAGAAGCAGTGTCACAGTGGGCATGGTGTTTACAGTGGCAGCTGCAGGTCCCACTAGGAAGGGACGTGCTGTGAGCAGCCAGTGGTGCCCATGATGGGTAGGATCTGTCTCCCTGCTTCCTGCTTGTGCTGCTCAGTGTGTGCCTGGGAAGGTTCCTTTGCATGGCAGCAAGTGCAGAGCTCCCCACTGGGACAACTGTTCTCATTGTCTTCTGTCAGTGTTATAACCTGTGTGTGTCTCCACTGGCTTTGAAGGATCTCCTGGCAAATGCCTTGGACCTGATGAAGCTGGAAAAAATTGAGTTCAGTGGATTTAAAGGGAAGGCCCTGAGCCAGCAGGTCCTGGACATGCATGAGGAATTCCAGGAGGCATACAAGGTGTTTGCAGAGCGAACCTATGACTGCTTCGACCTGACCAACACGGTAGGTGGGACCCGCCTGCAGGAACAGCAACACCCTGTGCATGTTTCCAAAGCGGTGGTGAAGGCCTGGCCCATGTGTGCTCCTACTGATTCCTTCCCACCTTCTCCCTCCTTTTGTTATGATCTTATCTCTCACTGTGGGGAAAACACTGTCACTGGGAGGCACTGGTCCTGCAGACATATGGGAGCTCTTACATGCCCATATCTGCCATCTCTTGCCAGTTCAAGACCATAGACCAGTGCAGCAGGGAAGCCTAGATTTCTGTGCCTTTTGCACAAGGTTTACTGTATGTGGTGCTTTCTGGGGTGTGTGAACTGTACCAACATCCACGTTATTTTGTTTCCTAGCTCTCAGTTCGTAGATTGCCTGATGAAGGCCAGCTCAGGTTACCTCTGGGGATGTCTTTGCTGTTATCTGGTGCTCTTGACATTCAAGGATTCTGTTTTTACATAGTCATAGTGCTTTAATTAAAGGATCATTCCCAGTCCTCTGAGCTATGGCTCAGTGGCCATGCAGATCCCAGATGCTTACAGCAACACGTGTCATACAAGCAGGGCACAGCAAGTGAGCCACTCTGCTTATGGTCTGTGTGGAAACTCAAACTCCTGGCATTGACACCAAGCAGCATGGCCTGTGCAGGCTGTGAGGGAAGGGTGGGAATGGAATTTCTCAAAGGATCTGTGTGTCATGATCTCAGCAGAAGAAATCCGAGATCCTCTGCTCATCCCATTTGTTAAATCGAGTTGGTAGGACATGGTTAGGCTGGTATATGCATCCGGAGGAGGGAGTGCTAAAACAAGTGGCCACAGGGTAGCTTGGTGCTGAGGAGCTCCAGTCCCACAACTGCTCATGGGACGGCCCTTCATGGTGGGTGTCCAGCTGGAAGGCAAAGGCAAAGTCCTGCAATCTGCCTTGCTCAGGGTTGTGCTGGGATGAAGGGTGCGTAGGCTGGTGGTGGGATGCAAGGCTGGTGTGTCTTTCCTGTGGGTGATAGGACCTGTATGGCACAACGAGGGCAGCTTGCACTTCACCTCCTGTAGTTCCCAGTGACGTCTCTGCAGTGAGAAGCACAAGCCCCAGAGCTGCCTGGGAGGGTCTTACTGGAAAACTGCTTGTTCCACATCACTCCTCGTTCAGAATAGAGGGCAGACAAAGAGTGGTGACAGTGGCTCTGCAGGGACTGGCTTGGTTTTGGTGACCCCTTGGCCTCTTATGTCACACTCATTCTTTCAAGTGCTTGAGTTTTCCACCCTTTGTTACTGTCTAGAGACTTTTTTTTAGCTAAATAATGATTTCTGGCCTTGCTGAAGCTCAGTGGCGGTAGTAGTAAAGCTGTTGTCTTGCACTTTGTTTTTCCTGTTAAGAGACACATGGCCTAATTTTTATTTTCTTTATCCGGATTAGAAAGGCCAAAACCTTGCAGTTTGTCAAGTCCAGCCTTTGATTTTACTTGTAGGAAAAAAAAAACAAGATTTTACTCTTCAGCTTCAAAGGGTTTATTACCTTTAATCAGGGCAAGAAAAGCAATGCTTGAAGACAGTGGAAGTTACAGAAATGAACTGCTGAGGTTTGAAAGGACCTCTGGAGATCACCTAGTCCAACCCCCTGCTCAAAGTGGGGTCGGCTAGAGCAGGATGGTCTCCAGTTGGGTTTAGTATCTCCAAGGTTGAATATCTCCAAGGGTGGAGACCCCATAACCTCTCTGAGTATCTTCTGTGCTGTTTCACAGCCTCATGGCTCACTGTTTTGCCTTCCTACAGGATTTTGAGCAAGATGCCTTTGATTTCCAGCAGAAAGTAGAAGACATTGACCGGCGTCTGGGAACTGTTTTCATCCAGGCCTTTGATGATGCCTCGGACTTGGAGCACGCCTTCAAGGTTTGTCCCAGCAAGACTGGCAGCTCTGGGACAGGGTCTCAGGGTTTGTGGATCCCCCACAATCTGTTTAGCTGTGGAGCTGGCAGGATGGTGTTTGCTGACAGCTTTGGAAGTATTTCTGCTCTTCCCACTGAGACACAAATTAGTGTGATTGTTTCCTCCCCTTTCTTTACCTGCTTGTTCACCTCTGCAGCTGCTGGAGATGTTTGGGAGCCTTTTGGAGAGGCCAGTAATTGCTGCGGATGCTGCCAGCAAATACTCTGACCTCATCCGCATGTTCAGCAGTGCCTTGAGTGATGCTAGGCTGATCTACTCCAGGCACGTACGGGCAGAGCTGGAGCTTGGTGAGTAGAAATTGCTGAGTAAGACTGATTTTTTAGAGAGCTGGATTTAGGTGAATTTTAGGGGTGGGGAAATAATTTGTGTTTTCTGGGGAAACTTTTGTTTGCGTGTGTGTATGTGATATGTAGCTGGGAATGGAGATAGTTGGTGAGATTTTCCCCAGTAAGGCTGTGGCAAGAGTTTTCTTCATCTAACACTGCATGGGACTTTCATCCTGCTCATGTGCTCCCCAGTATGAATGCACGATGTTTCTCTTGTAATGCTGTAAATGCAAAGTATGCAAGTGGGGATTTGTAACCAGGGGTTTAATCAGCCTTCTCCAGGTTTAATATTTTCCGCATGTGCTGTAACAGGAGTGAATGGGTGGACTCCTGGCAGATTACTGGAACCAGACAGGGTTCCACACTGGTGGAATCAGTGCAGGTTAACAAAAGGAATGGAGAAATTCATGGAAGGAAGGGTCCATCTTTTGCTATGTATTTGAGGGGAGTTGTTCTGCCAATGTTAGACAAGATGGTCCGAACTCGCTGCTAAACAAAAGTCCCTAGATCAGTGTTTGTGGGAAGGAGGCAATTCTTCCCAGGCAGTGTCTGCCTCTGTATCATCTCCATTTCTAACATCAGCTGGGTTTCTTGACTGATCGGAGCCATTCTCAGATGTTTGCATTCAAGGGAGAAAACTGGGAAATCAACACAGTTTTATGCAGATGAGTTGCTTTTCATGTATCTTTGAGGTTAGAAGGGCAAATGCAGTATCCATGTGCCCCCCCAGGATCCCCTCCTGTGCATAAGAACATGCCGGTGGTAGCTGGAGCGCTGGGCTGGGCTCAGGAGCTGCGAGCGCGGATCCAGGCACAGTTTGGTCACTTCAGGCACATCACACATCTGTGCGTGGCTGTTCCAGCTAAGTTGTTTTATGACTATCTTGATATCTTTTCTTTTATCAATCTGATTTTCTTTCTGTATTGAACATTATCCGATGCTTATATCTGGAATATTTCTTAGTCAAAGAGATGTGAAGTAATCGCACTGGCTCTTTGCAGCATCCCAACAGTCGGTTTTTAAGGAGCTCATTAGATTAATTTGTTTGGAAGTGATTAAGAGGCACAGTGGGATGCTACATGGACTTCTCAGCTTTCAGCTGTGGTTCTAGGTTGCAACTGCAAGACATATTGGCACCTTTTCCCCTGCAACCCCACTCCATGTGCGCTCCAGCACCTTCCTGGGAGCAGCCCAGCCCTAGACTGCAAGCCCCAGTTCTGGTATCAGCCAGTGGAGGGCAGAGAGATGCTGGGCCAGACTCAGCTGGGATGCACTGGTGGAGATGAGTTTCAGGTTGGTGAACACAGGAGAACTTGTCCTGGACGCTGACAGAAAACAACTTGCTCAACATTAAACAAGGGAGCAGTCTCACAAAACCGAGGAAAGAAACTATGCTGAGATATTTTTCACCCAGAAGTTTGTAGTTGTGGGTGTTCTTGTAGAGATGCGGTCCCACACTTGGAGCTGCCAGACCTAGTGGCACTTCAACATTCCTGAAACAATGTATAAAAGCCCCATAAGTAAAGCAGCATTGGATTTAGGATAATTGAAGGTACCCTAGGGATTGCATGTTGTAGCTCACAGGAGCAGCTTTACTTACGCTGGAGGCTGTTCTGAGTAAATGAATCCAGGTTTTTTATGTGCTTGTTCAAAATAAGCCTTCTCCATCACTGTCCAATATATGTGGTCTTCTCTCACCTTGCATTGCCATTATGTAAGTGTCTTTAAGTGCAAGTCATTCTGCAGCAATAAAGACATCGCTGTGGTGAGACAGGCCCTTGGACCATCCCCAGCACAGAGCCCAAGTTAGCACACACATCTTGTTTGAATCCAAATGGCAAATTTTGTAATCCATGAAGAAGGACCTAGATCCGCATTTTGCATTGATTTTCTTTCCTCTGTTTGGAGTGGTTAATAACATGCCTGCAGCAGTGGTGGTGTGATTCTGTTTCCTGCAATGCAACTTGAAAGAACAAAAGGGTTAAAAAAGAAGAAAGAAGACGGTTTTGCTGGGGCTTGATCAGTGCTTGTCCAGCGGTGACCTCTTGAGTGCTCCCCGTGCTTTCAGCTGGACTTGCAGTAGATACCAAGTGTCCTTTGAGCTCACTGGTAATTTGCTAGGTTTTAAATGAATCCAGTTTTTGTCAAAATATTCTCCAAAATCAACAATAGTTTTCAAGAAACCTTGGAAACCCCCGTCACTCTTTGTGCAGCAAAACGCTTCTGGGCGATGTGGTGGGGGGAAATACAAGGTCCCCAGTCAGGTAGAGTCTGCTCTACAAACTGGAGGGTGAAGTTGGGAAGGGGTAAATACAGACCCCTCACAGCCTCACAGAACTGAGTGTCGTGCTAAGTTTGTCTGTTTTGTTACCAGCTGCCTGGACTCTGCTGAAGGAAGAAGGGTGTCGGAGAGGTATGAAGAAATGCTCCAGTTGCTTGACAGGTGAGTGGTGGTACAGGCAAGGCTGTAGCTGTACGAAGTAACGTTCTCCTCCATACCACCTGCCAGCATGTTTGCCAGCCCAAGGCCTGGGAATGTTCCTTTCTAAGCCAGAGAGGGTCTTCTGATGAGAGAAGAGAAGGAATCCTTTTGGTGTATGCCACAGCCTTTCTGTGATATCTTGCAATGGGAAGCTTCCCTGGAAGGAACAGGATCCGTGCAGCCTAGCAGAAGCTCTGGTACAAGCTTCTACTGGGTGTAGAATTTGATATGGTAGAAAATCTGGGTTGATTAGAAGTTCCAGGTGTTTTTGTTTATTCCCAGAGTGTATCTACACTGCCTGTAATGTGTATTTTCCACAGCTCACAGTGGAATTCATTATCACTGACTTGGTATCTTAAAGTTGATGTTAAATCTGAACTGGTCACTCTGGGCTTTTCCTTGCAAAGTGGCCGCCTCCCCAGCGAGGATTCATCTCTGCAGGGCATGCTCTTTCTTGGTCAGCAGTGCAGGGACACAGGATCCCTTGGAGAACATGGGGCAGGTAGAGGCAGCCTTGGTCCTGATGATCAAAAACAACACCCAAAACACTGAGTAATTATGATGCAGCCTTTTGGAAGGGAGCAGACCAATGGGCAGATTCTGAGTGACTTTGACAGAGGTGTTTTCTAGGTGACATTTTCCAGACCATTCAGGTGACAGCATGATTCAGAAGAGACTTTGTTGTCTGGGTGGATGTTACTGTCCTTGTCATGTGAGGTAATAGGACCCAGCATCAGCCCTCAGATTTGGCACTCCAAGTGCTGGATCTCCATCAGACTGATGGTTTCTCTCTTCTCTAAGAGAAATAAGTGCAAAGGTATCCAACCCCAGGATTTGTGTGGGTTTAGGCACCTGTCCTGCTTAGAAACACTGGAAATGTCCAGTAGTTGCTTACCTATTATTTCAGGCCGAATGCTTTAGAAGTCTGTCTCCAAATCAGTATCCTCTGCTAAAAGTGGTACTTGAGTGCTGTTTGTCCTCCTGATTTGATACTGTCGCTGTTTTTTGGGTGTTTGTCTTAGCAGTCAAGTTAATTGTGGAAATGATGTGAAAGGGTTTTCTCATCCTTCATGTTCAACCTTCAGAAGTGGGCTTGGCTTCATCTGCTTATATGCCTGGTCTGCTGGCTAAATAGATGAATGTGTTTTTTTCTTCCTGCAGGTATCAAGAAAAACTGTACGTAAACTGGTCCCAGACAGTCTCTGAAAAATCACAATACAACCTCACTCAGCCACTCATCCGGCGAGAACCAGAAACCAAACTGCTCGCAGTCAATTTTGATCCCCAGGTAAGAGCTACTGCCACCTGCCTATCCTGCCTGCCTGCCTGTCTGCAGGCATCTCTCCCTGCTGGGCTTTTTTTTTTTTTTTTCTCAGTGGGCTTCACTATGTGAAGGTGATTGGGTGGGTTTGGTATTAGATCTGTTCTGCTGACATCTGTGGAGCCCCTTCTATGATGAGTAACGTGAGTATACCACTCTCTTTGTTGCCTCTATCTCCTGAGAAAATAACAGGATTGAGATTTAAGCAGAGCAAATTCTAGTGACAGTCAGTCATGGGAAGTTGCAGGGTACACAGGTGCTTAACTGATGTCAGCATCTCCAGACTAGACTTGGTACTGGTGCGAAGAGCACTGGGGTATGAACTGCAGAGCTGGGTTCGTGTTATGTGTATATGAACTTGGGCTTCCTGAAAGGGTATAGTATAACCCAGGAAAGGTTTATTTTGTTACGATAGTATTGTGGCTGTTAGATTTATTTTATTGAACTGCATGAGACTTAGAACAGATTTAGGGTCTTTTTCCTGTACCCTAAGATTTCCTCTAAAGCCTGTCTTGAGCACTGCAAGGATGGACCATCCACCTTGCCCGAGGTAGAATTTGAGGTCCAATCCATCAGAGTGCATAGATGGACTGAGATTTTCTGGGGCCTGGTGGGTACCAGTAACTGGGAAAAGTAAAAATGCTATTTTATGGGAGAAACTTAACTCTCAGGGTCCTGGGACATGTTGGCATCAAAACCTTCCCGTTTTCCTGGGGTATGCTGCAGTTTTAGTGTTTAGGTTTTACAGCTCATTCAAACTTGGCCCTCAGTCAAAGGATTTGTCCATCTCCTTGGAACCTCCATTGTAAGCTGGGAGTCAAGTGGCCTCAGGGAATGTTTTTTACCCTTCACCTTGGAAAGAGGATTTGGAGCCTGTGATGTGCTGAGCATGCCTGCTCTCATCTCTTGTGTCAGTCTTCAAGTGCTGCTGCTCTTCTCTTCTTTGCTTTCCACAATGAGGACAGCCTGATGTCCCCAGATGCCAGTTTAACCCCTTCATCCCCTCCAGAATAGATGGGAGCAACTTTACTTTGCCTAAAGGGACGTGTTTGCAACCCTCCAGCACTGGAGAGTCTTCCAGATCTCACCTTCCATTGATGAAGGGGAAAAGAGGACGACACTTTCCAACCCCATGTTAGGCACGTCCCAGACCTTCCAGTACAAAGAAAGAGGGAGGGGAACTTGTCTGTACCTCACTTGCCCTCTCGCTCCTTCAGCCCCCCCAACATGTGCTGTTCCAGGAGCACTTTACCATACCAGCCACTAAACGCAATGAAGATTTTCAGTCTTAAAAGTTATATATCATGCTGGGAGACCTCACTGTCCCCTTTGTTGCAGGCTTGCATTTGTACTGGGTTTATAATTGAATAAATCTCCTTAATCCAACCCATCACTACTCAAACATGTGCTGGCACGGAGAGCTTTCGGTTGGGCTGAGGGAGGTGTCCAGCAGAGGGCTTTGCTGGTGGGTGGGCACACAGAAACAGGAGAATTTGACTCTCTAGGTTTGGGTCATGGTATTTATTTTTTATGCCAGTCATCTCCAGTGAACCAGCAAAACTGGAGTCTGGTCCGTCTTTCCTTAGATGACTGTTTGCTAAGCTCTCAGACAAAAATATTGCTGAAAAGCAGTTGGTAAGGGTGGCTAAGAGAACCGGAGTTCCTCGTGGCTTTTAGAGGTGCACGGAGTTTACTTGCTTGGTAGTTACCAAAGTTATCTGTCTTTGACTGGAAAGAGAACCAGTGACAGATCAGTGGAAAACAGACAGTACGGACTGGGAAGTGCCCAGGTGCTTTTCAGAGCATGCTGATTTGTCAACAAAACAGCAGGAAAACCCTAAGATATTCAGAAACTGGAGAGTGTATGCTGCATAAATGGGGAGGATTGCTCTGTGTTCAGCTCTCTGATTTGGTTTTCCAGTTGGTTTCAGTGCTGAGGGAGGTGAGCTACTTGTCCAGCAGCCAGATGGGAAGCATCCCACCAACGGCAGCAGAAATCTATTCCTCCAAGGAATCGTACCGACGGATGGTGGCCAATTTGGAGCTGATGGTGAACAGATACAACAAGATCCTGAAGACAGTCTTGGAGGTTGAGTACCCTCTAATACAGGAGCAGCTGCAGGATATTGACTTGAAGCTGAAAGAGGCAGAGGAAACATTGAACTGGAAGATGGAGGGTGAGCTGGCTCAGCGTTAAGGAACGTGAGCTCACACTCAGGTCTCCTCAGATTCCCGCATGTACCCAGTGCCTGTCACCTGGTTCCCAGCTGCAGTTCCTGGCCTCACAGCACAACAAGGGTTGGCAGGATGAAGGGCAGCCCCCAGCTTGCCTGCTGCTTTTCCTTTTTCCTTACTCTGCCAGCCCTGTAGATGGGATCCTGCTCCCTTCGGACTCAGCCTGGAGAAAACCAGATTTGGGTTTGTAGGAGCTGGCAAGGCTGGGGTTGAAGCCTCTTTCACTGCCTGTGCTAACCACCCACTGCTAGTCCAGGCAGCCCGTGTGTAGCTGTGTGCCCGTGTACCTGAGACGCTGTTTTCTCCCAGTTTGCAGAGAGTGGGGACCATTGGCCTGGCCATCTGACACTGGAGTGGGCTTGTCCCAGTGAGAGGCAAAGCCACCTCAGTAGCTTTTCCTTAAGGATGAAGTACTGCAGCTGGAGTTGGGTTTTGCATGACTTTGGGATGATTTAACTAGTGTTCTTGCTTGAACAGTTTTAACTGCAAAGCAAAGCAGAGGAAAACAATTTGTTTCCTCTTGGTGAAAGCAAACTGCTCACTGGTGGAATATATATTTCTGTCATCAGGCTTGTGGTATGAACAGGAACAAATGTCCTCCCTTGAGAACATGCAAAGCAGAAGTGTTCATGCTGAAAAGCTCTATTCAGAGAGCTCCATTGCACAACAAAGGTGGAAGGTTTTTCCTGCAGATGAGCTCAAAGTTCTCTGCATCTAAATGCAACTCTTGCTGGTGCCTGGGACCAGGTTGTGGGTGCAAGGTCCCTGCTCCAGTGATGATGAGTGGGTTGCTTAGCGTGCTAACTGTGCTATGGCTTGCTGGGGTAGGATGGAGCTCACAGTGGCTCAGGGCAGGAATTTGCTCTGCCAGTTGACGTGGTAAGTCTTGCAATAGTAATGGGTGAGAAATATATGAGACCTTAGGAAAAAAAAGATGTCAGAGGCTAATCTTAAGGGTGTGTGAGAACTTGACCCAGCAGCCCTGAAAACAGTCAGCCATCTTATTTCTGGCCAGGTGTCTGGGACCACGTCTCCATGGTGATGGATGGTGTCCATGACCTTGAGCAGAGGATACAGAAAGCCAAAAGCAACGTTGAAGAGATGCAGAATCTTGTGCGATCATGGGGGTCACCCATATTTGAGAGGAAAGATGGGAAAAAAGAATCACTGCTGAACCTGGAGGACTGCCAGGACCGTCTGGAAAAGCGTTACAGCCTGGTCCGAGAGTCAGGGCTGAGGATTCATTCGCTGATGAAGGTGAGGGGGGCTGATCCCCAGGGATGTGTTGTCACTGTGGTTTCTCTGTGTTTCTCCACTCTACTGAAATTGTCCATAGCTGTTTTACCTTAAAATTAACTCTCTTAATGCTTTTGCAAGTTTTAGGCAGTATTAATTAACAATGCCATTGATGAGTGAACTGGTGTGGCTGTGTGGTGGGGTGTTGCTGGCTGGGCACTGCTGGAAACCCAACTCAGGACAGGAACGAGAGCAGCCACAGCCTATTGAAGGAGACCTGGCTGTTGTGGAGCCACTAGAGGGGAGTCGTGTCTCAGGCTTCAGGATCCTGCTAAGAGGAAAAATCTCCCTTCAAAATATTTACCTGAAAATACAAAGGCAGCCGGCTGCAGCTGACCTTTCTGTTTCAGAATTGTTGTCCCCCTGAGGGAGCAGGAGGTGATGCTGACAGTCCAGGGAGAAGCTAAGCAACAGGAGAAAAGCTGCTGTCCAAAACCTTGGAGTTTTCCAGCGACATTGTCATTGCTGAGAGTTTTCTTTGCAGTATAGGAGAAACCTTGAAGTTCTGCTTCTCACCTTCTGGAGTGCTGTGCTTTGTGTGGTGGGCACAGCACCTTGGCCTGGAGGGTGATGGGTTTTAGACCCAAACCTCTCTTGAAGGTCTCCACCTGGCTGTGGGCTCTGGAGAGAGCTGACTGACCTGCCTGGGACACCAAGGTCTTGCTGCTCACCTTACCTTGCTGTCTGCAGCCAGTCCTGGACCTCTCACCCGCTTCTGTGCACACTGAGCCAGGGCAATGATTTTGTTCTGCTGCCGCATGTGTAACATGTGGTGGTAGCCTCCTCCAGCTACCACCCAAAAGGTGAGGGCACCTCCTGTGGTGGCCAAGGAGGACATGGCCTTGTGGTCATAGCAGGAGGGTTGGTGGCCCTGGCATGGTGACAATTCCAGTGCTACTCGTGGGGGCAGGACCAGCTGCAAAGGTTCTGGGGAGGGAAAGGCACCATGGCCCGAAATGGGATTTCCCCACACCTGTGCTGGCCAAGCCTGGCATGATAAGAGAGAGCAACAGAAGGGCCAAGAGCTGTTCTGCTGGGCTTTCCTGGTTGCTCCAGTCCTCCTTGGGGGGCATACGAGCCTTGAGGCTGCTGTGGGAAGCACTGTGAGGGGCTAGCTGTGAGCACAAGAGACAAGGCAGGAGAGCAGGTGGTAGGCACTGGCCAGTCTGGCTCCCATTCTTTCACCAGGATGGGGCCTCTGGAATAAAGGCTCATTAAAACATCAGCAACAAGAGAACATTGTTCAAAATGGCAATGACAGTGATGCTTTCAGTCAGTTGTTAGTACTGAGCTCATTCCTATGAGGTTCCCTTTCCTCTAGAGTCAGCTCACTGCTGCCAGTTTGAGTTTGCAAGGGGCCAGAGCCCTCCTTTGCTCTTTTAGGAGCTCAAGCACCCAGCTTCAATCTGGGGAGCCATGCTGTCTCACATGTGTTGAGCTGCCACACCAGCACTGGAGTGGCATGTTCTCCCATGCACCCTCATGTGAAATGCATGTGACGCCCCACAGCAATGGACAGAGTGGGCTGGTTTCTGCTCGTTTCAGGCTGGACCTTTTTGTTGTTGTTGTTGAGACTGTGAATATTGAGAGCCTCCTTAGGAGAAGGAGTGCTCAGAGGACGTGCCAGGGCCAGGGACCCAGTCTCAGCAAAGCCTGGGAAGCTGCTGAGAGGAGCAGGGAGTGGGCACACAGCCTGGCTTCATGGGGACACAAGGAGGAAACCCAGGAAGGATGAGTCCTTGCTGTGACTCAGAAAACCCTGAATTTCATAGCTGGGAGCTGGCCTGGAAGAAGGGAGCAAGGTAAGAGGAGGAGGGAGGTTAGCAAACCCTTGTTTTGTCATCCCAACTATTCTCTGCTTTTGTTGTTTGTTTAAAAACTCTTTCTTGAATTTGAAAGCTCTATGATCTTTTTGAGATGTCCAATTGTAGGACAGAGGTGTAAGCAGTCTGCCTTGAAAGCCTGGTCTGCTCGAGGTAACCTTATGGAGGTTCCAGGGTTGGGTCTTCATGCATTGGGAAGAGCCTTTGAGACACCTGGTTGCTCCCTGCTGCAGGTGTGCAAAGCAGAACTCTGAGACCTCAGAGAAGAAGGAGAACATACAGCAGAGCTGCTAAGCCTCTTTTGCATTGAGTTCGCTTTTACTTTCAGTTATTTTAAGCTGTTTCAGGTGACAGAGCAGTTCCTGACAGAAGTAAGTCATCTGTCTAGTTGTATGTCTGTAGTAACAACTGTCTGGTTTCCAGTCCCTCCAGAAGGCTGGTACCCACATGCTCACTGGCACGTGTCCTTAGCTGTGAGCAGCTCTCTTGTAGGATAGTTTCAGCCCTTTTGAATTTAAAGGTATCTTTGTTTTCTTCCAGGAAAATCAGAGCCTCTTAACTGCAGACCCAGCATCTGATGTCTGGAAGGCCTATGTGGATTATGTAGATGAGATAATCCTGGATGGGTTCTTCACTGCCATTGAGACCTCGCTCAAGTACCTCCTGGAAAACACAGGTAACTACTGATTCCTCTCTGCTGGTCATAGTGTCTGCTTCAGTCTTGCCTAAGGGAAGTTTCCTGCTCTTCTTTGCAGTGAGAGTCATGCAGTGGGACCAGTGGGCTGTGCCCAAGGGGATTGGGATAGATCACTTTTCTCTCTCTCTGATGGCTATTGCAGCATTTGAATCCCTTGGGTGCAGCAGAGGTGTGATGCGTAGGATGGAGCTGGAGGAAGAAGCATTGCAGGAGTCAGGTCTCCCTTGCTGTTACCTGTTCTGTACTTTCCCTTGTGCCTAGAAGTTGCTCTTTTCCTGTCTACAGCAAATGCTGTCTATGGCAACTCCAGATTGGGTGGGTGACTCCATGTCCTGGTCACTGGAGCGAAGCATTGTGCAGGGAAGGGATGGAGAGGACAGTGCACCATTTGCATGGATTGCACAGACAAAACTGAGGAATCATCCCAAGTCTGTACTACAGCTCAGATATTGATCCTCTCCTGCTCTTACATGTACAAAGCATCAGGGTTATGCCATCTTCGATTTGTGGACAGTCTCCAGAGCTGATTCTGCCGCTGAAAGGCAGGGAAGAAAAACTCAGTCCTCGGGCATCAGGCCAGTGAGGAGATGAGGTGGGTTCAGGAGTCACTTCTGTCAGACCTCCTGCCTAAGACCACTGCGGAGGTGCACTCAACTCTGCTGCAAGCATCTTGTATTTACCTAAAGCACATTTCCAAAAATGCTTCCCTCATGGATGTGAAGGCACGCTGAGTTGGGAATTGAAATCCAACCATCTTGTTAAAAACACGCACATAATTTCACGTTTGAATTTGGCTTCCATTTCCAGTTACTGTGGTTTTTTTTTTTTTCATGCCTTTCTCCAATAAACCGAAGTGCCTCTTGGTTCCTGATGTTTTTCTCCTCTGCAAGTACTTTTGCACTGTAATTGTTCAGCTCTCAGACTCCCTTTTGATTAGCTGAAGAGCCTGGTCTCTGTAAGGCTTCACTCTGCAACATTTTTTTTCAGCCCTTAAATAATTTTTGCCTCATCTGTTCTCCAGTCTGATCTGTGGCTACTGGAACATTAGCTGGCTTGCCAGCTTTTCCCCTGTGCTGTTTGCAGGCACAATGTCACAGAATCCAGTGAGTAGGTGTCTACAGTCACATCTGCCAGTGTCCTTATGGGGTACAACACGTGTGTTCTGTGGTGGATGTTAGTGGTGACTCAAGGTCATTTCTCTCAACCTGAGAAAGATGCTGATGTCTCTGTTCTTCCTTACCAGATCCCAAGGCGGGACTTGCCCCCTTGTTTGAAGTGCAGCTGGATTTAGTGATGTCGGATTTGATTTTTCGTCCCTCCCTGGACCATGGTGCAAATGATGGCTTCTATGACATGGTGGAAAGCCTTCTCAATGACATCTACCGGATCTCCTCGCTGGTGCCCAGGCTGGCCAGGCACAGCGGCTTCCCCCACTACCAGGTCTGGTGGCTGAGCGCTGCCCGGTGCCCTGCAGCAGCACGGAGGCCCCACTGTCACTGTGCTCTGCTTCCCTCCCCTAGGCTGACATGGAGGACATGGCTGACCTGGCTGACATGCGCCACGACCTGATGGGACGCGTGCAGGCTGTGATGGCGGCCTGCTATGAATACCGCGGCGCCTTCGACCACTACTCTTACCTCTACGGGGATGACAGAAAGGAATTCTTCCGCCAGTTCCTACTCTATGGGCACATCCTCACCACTGCAGAAATCGAGGCTCATGCAGAGGATGGGGTCCCTGAGTCACCGCCTACACTTGAGCAGTTCAGGGAGCAGATTGACTCCTACGAGAAGATTTACGAGGAGGTGAATCGCATCGAGCCCATCAGCGTCTTCCATAGCTGGATGAGAGTCGATGCTCGGCCTTTCAAGGCGTCCTTGCTGAATGTGATTAAGAGGTGGAGTTTGTTGTTCAAGCAGCATCTCATTGACCACGTCACACACAGGTAAGAGCTGTTCCCACCTCCTCTCTCCAGGACCTGCACTGAGAAAAATGAGTTTCTCTTGTCTTGACTGGACATTTACCGCTTAACCAATATAGGAGCAAGAGTAGAGGGCCCCTACTATGTACCAGCTCCACCACATGCCCTGCAGCTTCCATCCCCTGGTCTCAGCTGGGAACATGTACTGCTGAGTGGATAAAGTGGAAACAGCTATGTGGGCTTGGTAGTCTTAGCATCCTACAAGCAGATCCTCCTGGGACCTGATGTGTGGTTTTAGGTAGGGTGTCTGTTTGTCCATTTGTCCTGATACAGCTAATCTATTCTGGCAGTCATGGGGAGGTAGCTTCAAGGTCACAAAAAGGGGGAGTTTTCCAAACAAGTTTTGAGGTAATGTTTTCCTTGCTCTGAGTAGCTGCTTGGTTACCAGCTTTGTGCAGGGTGATACATCAGGTGATTTGAGTAGTTGCAACTGGAGGATATTGTAGGTCTTGGATACTTGCAAAGAAGTATTTGCAGACATTTGTATTAGTGAAGACTGTTGTACGTGGTGGATGGTATGACCTCTTGTTGTGGTGGTTTTACTTTGATGGGAAGCTCAGCTTCACCATACCACTCTCTTACTCCCCTTGCTCGAAAGAACAGGGAGAGAAAATGTGGTAGAAAAGGCTCAAGGGTTGAGATGAGAACAGGGAGATCGCTCCCAATTACTGTCATGGGCAAAACAGAGTCAGTGTAGGGAGATTAATGTAATGTATTGCCTGTTACTAACAGGCTAGAGCAATGAGAAACTAAAATAAAAAACATCTTCTCCCCATGTACCTGTTCTGCCTCCTTCCTGGAGCAGTGCAGGGGATCAGGGCATGGCCTGCAGTCAGCCCGTGATGCTTTGTCTCTGCTGCTCCTCCATGGTCACTCTGCTCCTGCTCCATGTGGGTCCCTCCCATGGGATGTTGTCCTGCACAAACTGATCCCATCTGGGCTTCCCATGGGCTGCAGCACTTCAAGTACTGCTCCAGCGTGGATCTGTACTATCCACTGCTGCCCCGTGGGCTGCTCCATGACTTCATGGGGAGATCTACTCCGTGTGCTGCTCTTGGGCTGCAGGGGGACAGCCAGCTCCTCCACGGGCCTCTCCTGTGCTGCAGGTTTCCTCTGCTTCGTGCCTGGGGCACCTCCTGCCCTCCTTCTGCACTGACCTCGGGGACCGCAGGATTATCTCTCTGCATTTTAGCACTTGTCTCTCCCAGCTGCTGTTGTGCAGCAGCTTTCCCCTTTCTTCAGTCTGTTCTCCCAGAGCACAGCCAGCATTGCTCACTGCTCAGCACGGGTCCGTTTTGGAGTAGCTGGATCTGGCTCTTGTCTGACATGGGGCAGTCCCCTTGCAGTCTCCTCACTACCAAACCCTTGCCACGTAAACCTAATACTTGTGTTCTTTTCAGGATTGTGACTTTGATAGATAATTTCTATGCAAAGAATTTTTTGTATAGCTTTACAACTAGGCAGTTAGGGGCTCTTGCTAAGAGTCCTTGACTCAGCAGTTTAGTCTTCATTAGGTGAAGAATTTAAGAACCCATATTGGCCCAGCGACATCCACAGAATTTAAGCAGGTACTTAATACTGTTTTGAGAACAGAAGCGTGGCTGTGCTAGAAAAGATCACAGATCCAGGAGCCCATCGTGTCTCTGCTGGCTGTGCCCATTAGCCTGCAAGATTAAGAACAGGGTAAAGCTGGTAGAGAACCTTCCCCAGCTTCCCCTCACTGCATGTTTATCTGCTTTACATTGTGTAGCTTGACCGACCTTGAAGAATTCATAAAAATTGCTGATGAAGGTTTGAGCAAAAAGGTTGAAAAAGGAGATTATGACGGCTTGGTGGAGATTATGGGTCATCTCATGGCTGTTAAAGAAAGGCAGAGTGTCACTGATGCCATGTTTGAGCCCATGAAGCAAACTGTGGAGCTGCTGAAGACATACGAGCAACAGCTGCCTGAGGAAGTCTATAAGCAACTGGAGGTGAGTGAGAGCTGATGGTGGACACACAGATTTTCCAAACAGGAGATGTCAAAGAGAATGTGAGTTTAATAGCATTGCAGGATATTTAAGACCCCATTCCCAATCATTAGAGGGCCTCGTTGGATAGTGTTTTGCTATTGTGGGATGTGTGGTGATAGCTCTAAATTTTGGAGTTCTATTGAGATTTTCTTTTAAAGCAGAGATTAAGCCTTTTGTTATGTATGAAAAACATAGAATTGCCTGCTCCAACTCCCAGCGATTACTTTTGAAAAAAATTAATGCATTTTCAAATGCATCTGTTAATTGGGTTGAATTATAATTATTTTTAAATAAGCCGGTTCTTGGCAACTGTAGAGATGGGGAAGATAATGTTGGCAGAGGAGTTGCCTTCTCAAAGGACTTCAGTCCTCCACTGGATCTGTAACGCCAAATCTCCTTGACTCAGAGGATATCACTGCAAACAGGTTCTGAAAGTGTTCTGACGCCTTTCCAGAACTGGCTCTGATGAATCGGTTTTCTTCTGGGAATTCCTTTCGCTTCATTGAAGGGGACCATGAGCTGAAGGTTAGAAAACACTGAGAGGTACCCAGCCAGCCTTGGGGGCTAGGAGGAAATTCTTCTGTGGGTTCCCCATCCCTGGAGGTGCCTGAGGCCATGGATGGGTCCTGGGCAGCCTGAGCTGGTGGGAGGCAGCCAGCCCATGGCAGGAGTGGGGCCGGGGGGCTGTAAGGTCACTTCAAACTCAACCATGCTGTGATTCTATGGTGTGATCTTTTTACAGTGGAGAAGTGCATGGGTACGTGCCAATGGATACCCTGTGGTCAGTGAGTGCTGTGGGCAGAACCCAAGGCTGAAAGTGGGGCCTTTCCTGGAGATTTCCTATCTTATGGTCCTGTGTAGCAAAGACTCCCATTCTCTGATGCAGGCTTGGGTGGCAGCGAGTGGGGTTTGGTAGTTCCCTGGTTTCCTGCTTTTCCCTTCAGATGCAGGAGAGAACAAACTAATTGTGTTCTTTCTAGCAACACGGAGTTGAATGGTTGAGTCGCTGCCATATAGGGTGGGAAAACCAGAAATAAGTTATTCTCAGTGCCTCTCGCTCCATGGCTGTGGCTGGGCTGGAGCTGGTGACAAGGACAAGAAAGCAGCTCCATGCGTGCCCTGACAAAGCAGAGCACTGGGATTCAGAGACAGCAGAGCCCTTGGCCAGTGTCAGTATCTGGGCTGAGAATATGGCCCAAAAGCCTGGTGAGAAGAAGTGCATCCCCTTCAGAAGGAAATCCCGGGGTTGTCAGCAGCACCGTGTGCTTACAGCTTGGCTGCAGACCTGAGAAAGAAACCAGTCTTATTTAGCACCAATTTTATATACACGACTGGAGGGATTTGCCCCAGAGTCCTGCTTCTTAATTAGCTCTGAAAATCCATCTGATCTGATGAGCTGGCACAGACAGCCCCTCCTCCTGCCTTTGGCTGCTCGCAGCCGTCTCTGCATCCCGATGGGCTCAGTGTTAGCATCAGTGTTCTGTCTCAAGTATTGAACCGTTGTGGGAGCCCAGAATTTAGCATGGGGCCCTTTTTTATTTTTGTAAGTTATTGAAAATATTTTTGTGATGAGAGCATCTGGTTGTAAGCTGTCAGTCTTCAGTATTCTTCAAAACTGTGAATACCTAGTTACGTTTTATCCCAAACTGTATGTTTAGCTTTTACATCGTGGGCATAGTTCCTTACAACTTGTGACACGGATTCAGTTGCGTTTCCTGTTCTGGGCTTATCCACAAACACATCAGATATGCCATCTATCAGGTTTCAGATACGTCCTACCAGTGTTTAAATTTTGCTTGCAGGAGCTGCCAGAAAAATGGAACAACATAAAGAAGCAGGCGATAGCGGTGAAGCAGCACGTGGCTCCTTTGCAGGCAAACGAAATGACAGCTCTGCGCAAGAGCTGTGTGGCCTTTGATGCTGAGCAGCACAGATTCAGAGAGCGCTTTCGGAAAGAAGCACCGTTCAGGTACAGGCAAATTGCAGCATCACGTAAGCCCCAAGGAAAAAAGCTCGATGAAGTCATCTCTGAGCGTCTGTGTTCTAGCCTTTGCATACATTTCCTACCTTCTGACAGTGCTGTATCTGCTACACCTGGGGTGTCGTGTTGTTGGGAACTCTGTCCAGAGCTAGCGAGACATGGAGTCTGGATGCTGAGTGCACAGTGTTGCTTTAAAGTGGCGTCAGCTCTGCCACGTGGAAGTACCATCAGTGTGTACTACAGGTGTTTAATCTCTGCTTTGTCTCTTGGAGGCACCGTTTGTTTTCTTTTCTTCAGAAGTTGTTACAATAACATTTCTTTCTAGGTTTGATGCTGAAAAGCCTTATCAACTGCTGGATGCAAAGAACATTGAGATTAAACAAATGGAGTCAGCCATGACCTCGATTTATGAATCAGCTGCTCTGTTTGAAGTCACGGTGCCAGATTATAAACAACTGAAGCAGTGCAGAAAGGAGATGCGTCTTCTCAAAGAGCTCTGGGATATGATCTCAGTTGTGAACACCAGCCTTGATGACTGGCAGACCACCAAATGGGTGGATATCAACGTGGAAAACATGGATCTCGAGTGCAGAAAGTTTGCAAGAGAGATTCGAAATTTGGATAAAGAGATGAGGGCATGGGGTGCTTTCACAGGGCTGGACAGCAGAGTGAAGAACATGCTGACGGCGCTGAAAGCTGTAGCAGAACTTCAAAATCCTGCTATTAGAGAAAGACACTGGGGACAACTGATGCAGGTGACAGGTGTGAAGTTTGTGATGGACTCTGACACCACACTGGCTGATCTTCTGAAGCTCAGCCTGCATAACTTTGAGGATGAAGTTCGTGGAATTGTGGACAAAGCAGTGAGGGAAATGAGCATGGAGAAGGTCCTGAAGGAGCTAAAAATGACCTGGAGCAGCATGGAGTTTCAGTACGAGCCTCACCCACGGACAAACATCCCATTGCTGAAGTCGGATGAGGAACTCATTGAAACTTTGGAAGACAACCAGGTGCAGCTGCAGAATTTAATGACATCCAAATGTATTGCTTTTTTCTTGGAGGAGGTATCTGCATGGCAGAGGAAACTGTCCACTGTGGACTCTGTCATTTCCCTCTGGTTTGAAGTGCAGCGTACGTGGTGTCACCTGGAGAGCATATTCATAGGCTCAGAAGATATACGGACACAGCTTCCCGAGGTAAGAAAGCCCAAGTCCCATTTTTTTTCTGTTGGGAAAGGGTTGAAGGAGATCCTCCCTGATCTGAAATGAGATTATCTATAATGCCATGTTTCCCAGAGTGGGACATTTCTCCAGCTGCTTCCCTTTTGGCAGAGACTCCAATAGTGCTACAGTAGTTTCCCTAGTGCTGCCCAGGGATGTTTTTGTGCTGTAGGTTGTGCCTGAGCTGCGAAGCTGATTTTCACTGTAATGGAGCAAATACAGCGTTACTGGAGACTGAGTGCAAGGCTGCTAGCCCTGTTCAGTGCTGCAGGCGGGTTCCCTACTTACTTGGAGGATAGGGGACCAAGATAATTATGGAAATGCTGCAAGACCTCCAAACAGACCTGAGCCAAGCAGCTCTGGCAGCATCTGCTTCCATGCCTTCAGTGCTGCTGCAGGGGGAGAGCAGATGTTTGCTTGCTTCAGCAGCTGGAGCACACTTGTCATTGATGACCTCCTTGGGGTGTCTGTGGAGGCCCACCTTCCAGCCTGGTTCCATTTGTTAATTAAAAAATGCTCCGATTTGGTTCTTGGCCCCGCTCGTCTGCTTGCATCCATGCTGAGGGACCTCCCTTTGCATGCGCTGGAGTTGGCAGTGTCCCCACTGTCCCCATCCACACGTGGTGCCAGGTCTAGGGTGGAGCCAGGGTCTGTCACCTAAGACAGGATGTGCACAGCCCAGTGATGCCCTGGTGATGAACCACCTTGTCGCTGTCCCCCTGACCTGCTCTGCATGGACTGTTATGCCCACAGCTTTTCTTACTGGGCAGTGTAGACAGGTCCTAATTACCAGAGCTGTGAAGGCTGTACCATGTGCCAGCAAGCTCTTAATATCTGGCAGCTCTCTGATAGCATGTGTGAAATCACTTCATGATGTGAATCTGCATCCTGCTGGGCAGCTGTCTGCATCTCAATACCCACCTGGCAGGTGGCACAGACCAGAAGCTCAATGTTTCTGGAGGCTGAACCTCCTCGGGATGCAGCCAATGCTGGGGAGCACTGTGCCAGCAGGGCATGGGATGCACTGGAGCCTCCTGCGTGCCTTGTGTGGAGGTGCCAGCCCTCGGGGCAGGGTCTTGCTGAGAGCAGGGTAGCATGGAAGTGCTGCTGGGAGAGCTTTGAGTGCTATAGTGGCCTGACTTGGGAGGATGGGAGGAGCAGGAACATTCTGAACGTAGCTTTGTTTATTCTTCACTGTTTAGTTCTAAAAATTCAGGATCCCCACTAGGTACAGAGCATGTGTGTCAGTGTGTTCCTCTGCTGCTACATGTTGTTTCCATGCCCTGCTTGAGGCAGGGAAGGGCTCTGCTGTGCAGGAGCCAGTGTCCCGATTTCGGAGGTGGGCATTGGAGCTCCTGTGCTGTACCAGGAGGGGAAGAGCAAGCATGCATGGAGTCAATGTCCTTTCCTCTGTGTGGAAATGTCTGCTGCTGCCATGGCCAGGGAGGCCATGATATAGCATCTGAACACAGGAAAATAGATGTGAGGAGACATTCAAAGGGCAATTCAAGTCCGTGAAAGTGGTGGATCCTAGGCACTGATTTCTGCATGGATTACTTTATCCATGACTTCTCTGGGATGCAGTCAGAAGAAGGTGAGCGCTTGTTTTGGGCATTTGGGTGGAAGAGCCCTTCCACAATGGTGATGTCCCTTTCTGCTCTGGGCATGAGGCTCTCAGTAGGGAATCTCTCCCCTCAACTCAAATATGTTGCCTAAAGGATGGGACCTTCTAGCACGAAATTAGTGCTTTACCATGAATATATTCTCTGTTGCTTTTTAGGACTCCAAACGCTTTGAAGGCACTGATGTTGATTTTAAGGAACTGGCCTATGAAGCTCAGAAAACCCCAAATGTAGTTGAAGCTACCAATAAACCAGGCCTTTCCCAACAGCTGGAGAATATTCAGAGTAGGTAAGTGTCACTTTGGTCCCTGGATTTTGGCAGAGGCTGGGATCAGCTCTAATAAGTTAGCTTAACCTGTGCTCTGAGGCTTTCTTTCTAAGACTGCAGGGTTGTTTGCATTCACAAGTTGCACCTGTTCTTTCTTGAGTCCTTTTATTTGTGATCCATCACCTTGAAGCCCCCAAAGTGGAGCCTGGCTTTGCATACGTGCAAATTCTCATCCTGCCTATCGATTTGCTCACGTACAAAAGTAGGCACTCAGCAGGTTTGAGTAACACGTGGCCTTACTGCCACCCTAAAGACAACGTCTTAAAGATCTATTTAGCAGTCCAGGCAGGAATATCTGCAGCAGAGCTGAGCCTATGTTCTTTAATTTACAAAATTGTCTCTGCATATATACCCTTGGTGTATGGAAGATCTAGACTGCTTGAGAAAGACCTTACTGTCCTGAGATGGATACACTTCTCACTTAGCATATGAGCTTGTCTGCCTGGAACACACTGAAAGCTTAATATGATAGCTTTTTTGTCAGTAATAACTATCCTCTTAAAATAAAGTGCTTTTTTTTAATATATATATTAGGTAAAGCCAGTGTTGCTCACAGAGGACTAGCTGTGTGTTATTTATGAAGTTTGTAAGCTCAGCAGCAGTTTAGCGTGTAAACACTGAAAGATTTATTTTAGATTGGAGCAAACAAATTTCCCTTCAGGCTTCACAAACACAAAGAGCTGACTAGGTTTGAATAAGACTTTAAAATACAGCTTGTTAAAATAAAAGCAGTTATGGAAACTTTCATCCCAGTGTGAAATCACCTGTGAAAATTATGAACTTGTCTAAAACAGCAAGTCAGACTGCAAACGCTTTCCAGCTTCTTCCACTTTTGTTTTTGCTTTTCTGTGAGGCTCCTCTGGCTCCTGGGCTGTTTGGCCCTTGGGGATACAGGGCGACCTGTGAGTTACTACATGCTATGCTGCCCTATTCAGTAAATGCTGTAGAGGACCAGACCATAGGCTCAGCTCATGTCTGACATTTTCCCATGGTAGGGGAGAATCTGCCTGATAACCCAAACTGCAGCATGAAGCGTGGAGGGATATTCTTCTGCCTTTCCTGGGCTCAGTTTACTCGCTTTGTTTCTCCAGGCTGTCACTATGTGAGAAGGCTTTGGCTGAATATTTGGACCGGAAGAGGTTGGCCTTTCCCAGATTTTACTTCATTTCTTCTGCAGATTTATTGGATATTCTTTCCAATGGCACCAACCCACAGCTGGTATGCATTGCTCTGTGTCGCCTTTGCATTTTCCAACTGTCAGTAATGTCACCGTGGAAGACCGTGTCCTGGAACTCTCCGGTAGCTTCTCCTTTCTTTGAGTGCTTTTTCTAACCCTCCTTACTTCGTTAAATTGTAATTCCTGCACAGGTGAACTTCATCTGTCATCTCTGAAAGTCAGTGCACACTGTGTTGTCAGATGTAACCTTGGTGATGCTGGCAGATGGTTCTGAAAGCATCGCAGAAAGCAGAGTTTGTCTGTGTGCTGATGGTGCCAAACCACTGGTTTTGTTTGCACTGTGATGTGGTGAGCTGAGAGGAGACTTACCATTCTTGAAGATTCAGCTAGAACTTGTTGCTGACCCAGGCTCCGCAGCCTCAGGTGCCACCTACCACCCGCTGCTGGAAGAGCTGCAGACCAAGCATTTAGTGTGGAAGGAGAGGTCCCCTTGGAGGTAGAAGAGTCCTTTGTTATTCAGCCACTGCACACCTCAGGGTGCATGCTGTATGTTCTGCGTCCTGCCCGGGGTCCTGGGCTTTCTGATCAAGGAGGTTTCTCTGCTCCAGTCTGAGTTTCTGAATGCCAGGTATGGGGAAGTCCTTTGAAATGCACAATTCCTCCTGATTACTTGTAGCGGGGGAATTTGTAGTAACCTTCCTATTTTAGGAAATGACCTCCAGGTGTGCTTTCTGGCATTCCTCAGATGAGCACAAACTCTTCCTGTCTCACAGTGGGCGGAATTCAGTGGATTCATTCCCGAGAAGTTCTGCAGAAATTTCTCCGTACAGAGCAAAGCAGCGTTAGGGTTGTTTAGTGGTTTAGGAGCGCTGTCAGGAAATGGGGGCTATCGTGGGCTACACAGTGCCGTGCTCTGGCTGGCTGTGCTTGGGATGCATCATTTGTCCCGAGCTTGGTTTATCAAACTGATATATAGTTTTGCAGCAAATGAAGAGTTTGTTGGATAAGGAATAAATTCTTTGTTTCATCTTTCAGTAGTGGATAACCTCACCTCCAAGCTTTTCATCTAATTAGGAATGCGGATGTATGCATGGAGCAGGTCTGTGCGTGCATTTGACAGTGTTGTTATTTATTGCTAACCTTTACCACTGCTTGTACCTGCCTCTGCTGCTGGCTGATTTCAGCCCTCAGAGCATCACAAATACCTAGTTGACTGATGCTTAAAATGGAGAGAAAAAAAAAAAAAGAAGTTGGAAACAGAAGATACCGTGTCAAAATGCTCCGCGGAGTATGAAGAAAGTCCACATGTTTTCTGTTATTTGAATCTATCTGCGGCGAAATCAAAGTAAATGTCAAGTAGGATCATACATGAATATACTCTCAGGTTTTCTTCTGTACTTTCAAAATCTGATCATCCCTAAGAGAGGATTAAATGCACAATGCTATTATCCTCTTGAACTGGATGTTGAACTTGGGTGGATTCAGGTGTTCCCAGGGCTCCTGTGGCAAGATTATACCAAGGATTGTCCGAAGCCTTACGGGCTGGCCAAGGTGTGGGAGGTGGGGATGTGTGAGCAGAAACTTCTAGATGTAGGAAAAATTTACTTAAGATATGAAAGGAGAGATTATAATCCTGGCAGATGCAGAGTGCCAGTTTCTTCTTGGAACTATTCAGCATCTTCCAAGGTTTGGCCCTACTTGAACATGCATGAGATGACTTCCGAGGAATGTGAGCTGTAGCTTGTGAGAGCGAGTGTGGTTGTCCTTTGTGAGTCAGATTTGAATGGAAAAGTCCATTGTCTTTCTCTGAAAGCATCAGCACACCAGGCATCTCGGGCTGTTCTCAGTCTCGTCCCATGGGAGGTTGCCTGGGGCTGACTCCCCACCCCTGGCTGTCCTTGAGAAGTGCAGCTCTTCTCTGGGACTGCTTTGTGAGCTGACCCTTGGGGGAACTCAGCCCTGGGAGACAGCTGCTTCTGGTGGTGGTAGTGTGTGACACACAGTGATCTACTACACAACTGAATGGAAGTGATCTGGAAGAAGCACAGATGACCTGCTCAGCTTCCAGCAGGAAGGTGCTGATTTTGAGAGCCTGCAGCAGCAAATCTGGCACCTCCGTGTTGGCTTTTCAGTCTCATACGGGAGTGAACAAGGCAGGACTTGATTATTCTTTTCATTCTGCAAGAGCTCTTTTGGTCAAGAAGGAGGTTTCATAGAAGGTCTGGGCTGCTAACCTGTTTATCATGGGTCTTGGTCAGAAATAAAGATCTTATCTCACCATGACTCATGACTTTTCATTGGCCCAAAATCGTCTTCTAGTGGAGAGAAAACAGGGAGATTTG
Source organism: Numida meleagris (assembly GCF_002078875.1). NCBI lineage: Eukaryota > Metazoa > Chordata > Aves > Galliformes > Numididae > Numida > Numida meleagris. The sequence continues at coordinate 551,660 of NC_034425.1, forward strand.
CAGCAAATAAAACTCCCCAGTGCGCTGTGAATAAAATGATGTGGAAAAATGACTGTGGACCTCTCAACTTTACATGGTAGGAAAACTGGGGCTAGGAGGGGATGTAATGTTTGAATGTTTGCTTTCTATGCTGCTACCCTATGTAGGAGATTTCTCAGTGGAGAAGTATGCTTTATTAAGGCATGTCTGCTTTGTGAATTGAATAGAAATAGCAGTAAGTATTGGAAGGGAAAGCAGTAAGCTTGTGATCCTCGCCATGCATCAAAGGCTGTGGTCCTACTGAGACATTCAAGGGCTTGCTTTATGAACATGACTATGGCTGTGAGTTGTGCATGGTGATGGCTGCTCTGCTTGCCCTGTCTCGATCACTTATACAATTCTGCCTGCAGGTACAACGTCATCTTTCCAAACTCTTTGACAACTTGGCCAAGATGAAATTCCAGCTGGACTCTGAGCAAAAGCCAACCAAGATTGGCCTGGGAATGTACAGCAAGGAGGAGGAATACGTCAGCTTCAGTGAACCGTGTGACTGCAGCGGGCAGGTGAGAGGGAGGACCTTATCCAACAGAATGGTCTGGTGGGTTCTGCTCACCCACCCTCTTTTTGGGCTTCTGTCACCAAGACGTGATAGAACTTCACTACTCTCCCTTAATGAGAGAAAAGTTGGAAGAGGTGGTTGTGTAGTTTAACAACTCTATTATACTCAGTGGCCCTTGGTCTCACTGTGGTTAGGTCCTCACAGAATTGATGCATTGCCATTGCAATCCACAGTGGGAGTAAGGGCTGGGGCCTTTTTCCAGCTAATTGGGGTTTCATTTATTCATTTATTTATTTTCTAAGACATTTCAAATGTTAGTCTTACATCTTGTTACAAATATCCTCATAAGGGAAGAACTGCGCATTGGAAATAGACTAAGCTGCTCCGTAGTACCTCTGCATGGGCATCTTTTGAAAGACAAGGCTTTTTTTCCTATTTTCTCATCTTCATTCCTTCCTGGGACGAGCTACTGAGCTACTGCTCAGCTAGTCTATCCCCACAGCTATACCTTCCTGCACTGTCTCATACAAGAAGCTGAAGTATGTATCAGCCACCAAACTGCACAGTGATGGAGCATGCTGCGTTTGTGCTGTCCTCTCAGTGAGGACGTTGTGAAAGAATGGTTTCATGAGGAGGAATCTTGTTCCAGAGTTTGGCAGCACTTTTTGCCTGCTACTGGCAGATTGCACCCGAGTCCTAGCTGTGATTCTTCTTGTGGCCTGGAGGTGGAACATTCTGCTCCAAATTACTCATCTGTGGAGTTCGTTTTTGTTTCTCCCATAGCTGGCGTTCAAGAAAGGTCTGCCTGTTGGTGTCTACACAAGCAAGTCGTCCAGTACCAGAATCATCTAAATCCACTGAGTCTGAAAGAGGCTGAGGCTTGTTTAGAGAGCTGAGATGCTTGTGCCGTTCTGTATCCTCACTTAGGCCAGAAGTGCTTAAGAAGAGCAGATGTGTTACTGTGATTTAATTTCCTCTCCAGGTTGAGGTCTGGCTGAATCACGTACTAAACAACATGAGGGCTACAGTCAGAGATGAGATGACAGAAGCTGTAATGGCATATGAGGAGAAGCCAAGGGAACAGTGGCTCTTTGATTACCCTGCTCAGGTATCTGCTGTTGTTCATCTCCTCTTGGTTTGGTGGATGGGAGAGGCAGCTCTTGGCCTTCTTCAGTCCTGCCCTTTCCTTCTTACAGTAACAGCATCTCGCTGTGACTGAGAGCCTTCCGCTGTGCTGTCCAGGAGCGGTGGAGGATGAGTTGTCCTTTTTCCTACCATTCTCCTAACAGAGTCTCCAGGCTGAGCCCCGTGGTCTGGTTGGGGCTGCAGGGAAGATACTCTCTTGGTTGGTTTGCAGTGCTCATTGGCTTGGACAGTGCTGTGTCAAAGAGAAGTTTATCTGCCCAGAGAAGGAGAGAGATGAAGATGGATGGTGAGGGCTAATGAGAGGAAAGAGCCCTTCAGATGCACCTCTGACAGCTTGGAGGTCTCCAGCTCTGCCTCCACTGCTGTGTCTGGCATGTGAAGAATGCTCATTTGCTAATAAGTAGATGTTAAATATGTCTTTATCACTGACGTGTTTTAAATGAATGTCGCTGAGCAGGTCCCTGTTGTCCTGTCTGCTGTGACTACTGTATCAAAAAATATTTAATTTCATGTCACGGATGCTTCATCTTTGATCTCTCATGGATCAGACACTCTCAAGTGTAAGTTCTGTTGTTTTCCCTGATACTGAGCCAGCGTCTTTCCCTAGGTGGCTCTGTCCTGCTCCCAGATTTGGTGGACAACTGAGGTCGGGATTGCCTTCGCCAGGGTGGAGGAAGGCTATGAGAACGCCATGAAGGAATATCACAAGAAGCAAGTGACCCAGCTGAACACCCTCGTTACCATGCTAATCGGGCAGCTCTCCAAGGGTGACAGGCAGAAAATCATGACGATATGCACCATTGACGTGCACGCTCGGGACGTGGTGGCAAAGATGATAGCACAGAAGGTTCGTGTTTGCAGCTCAGCACGGTCCTGGGCTGGGCACTGGAGTGGGGGTTAAAGGAGGGAGCGGACAGCCACATGCCGTTCAGCTTGCTGCCTCAGAGGGAGATACATGGCTGATTGTACCTCTGCAATGTTTGCTGTGAGGAGGCAGCCCCTGTCAGTGCTGCTCTGAGTCAGAGCCCTACAGCGCCAAGGGCTGCTTGTAATTGCTGCAGATTCACACTGGGGGTGGGAGAGTGGCCCTGTCCCTTCTGCCCAAGCACTTGTTGGCAGTCACTGGCATCACACTGGGAAGCTGCTGGATGTGGTCTCAATTGTGGATTTAGAAAGTCAGAGAAACATGCGGGCTTTTCATTTTGCAGCCCCTTGATGTGGTGTGGGGCCACAGGGACTCCACTGGGACTCCCTTTGTCCTGCTTTCCTTTTGTGCCACATGCCAAGCCCTGCAGTGGGCTGGAAGCGGCCCTGCTCTGAGCCTCCTTGGGTCCTCTCAGAGGCAACCAGGCTGTTCATGGTGCTTCTGGCTGCAGGGCTCAGCTCAGCCGGCTGGTGCCTGGGCCCAGTTCGTGGTGAAGCTGTGGTCACTGCTTTGGTTCCTCCTCTCTGCTGGTAGGAGGTGGGAAGGTGACAGCTTCTACTGTGTTGTGGAAGCACACCTGCCTTCACAGTGAAGGCCTGTCCAACCCCCAGGAGAACTTCACCACAGTTGCAGTTTTCGTACCTGCATTGTGTGTGCCCAGCTAGGATAGAGTTAATTTACTTTGTCGAGTCTTGTATGATGGCATGTTTTGGATTTTTGGTGAAAAGAGTTATGATGGCACACCAGTGTTTTAGCTGTGGTGGAGCAGTGCTCACACAGTCAGGGGATTTTGTACTTCTTGTGCTGCCCTGCAAGTGAGGGCTGGGGGTGTGCAAGGAGCTGGGAGGGGACAGAACCAGGGCAGCAGGCCCAAAGTGGCCAAAGGGCATTGCATAGCATGAGGTGTCATGCTGAGCAATAAAAGCTGGAGTAGAGAAGGAAGGAGAGGACGTTGGGAGTGATGGCATTTGTCTTCCCAAGAAGCCCTTATGTTTGATGAGCCCGGCTTTCCTCGAAGCAGCTGTGCATCTGCCTGCCCGTGGGAAGCAGCAGATTAATTCCTTATTTTGTTTTACTTGCACATGTGGATTTTGCTTGACTAGTAAACTGTCTTTATCTGAACCCATGAGTCCTCAGACTTTCACCTTTCCAATTCTTCCCCCATCCCTGCTGGGGAGTGGCTGTGTGGAGCTGAGGAGCTGCAGGGTTCCAGCACAGCACCAGCTCTGCGACGGTGCCTGTGGTTGCGTTGCAGGTGGACAACGCGCAGGCGTTTGTTTGGCTGTCACAGCTCCGACACAGGTGGTCGGATGAGGAGCGGCACTGCTTCGCCAACATCTGTGATGCCCAGTTCCTCTACTCCTACGAATACCTTGGCAATACCCCTCGGCTTGTGATCACTCCGCTGACAGACAGGTAGGTCCCTGGGAGCCACCATCACAGCTGCACTGTGCCCTGCAGTCAGACACAGCTGCCAAACACGATGGGTTTGGTTCTGACACCCACATCCCCCTTGTTCTTTCTCCACGTCCCAGCGTTCTTATGGCAGAGCATTAACTCTCACCTGGTTTGTGGCTTGGTGGTGGAACCCACTGGGTTATCTGTGCCTCAGATCCCAGGCTGAGATTTAGCTCACAGATCGACATGTTCACCTGTGTGTTTGCCTTTGCATGGGTTGTCCATAGCCTCATGCAGTTGTTGATTCTAGAGAACTTTCATCCCATCTTGAAGTAGACACCTACTGTGTGGTTCTCTTGCCTCTACTGGGACACTTGGAGGGACTTGAGGTGCTCTACAACATCCCAGCTGGCTTCCAGCTACCAGTTCAGAAACATTCAAGTCTTCTGTGGACACACACCGTGTCACATCTTCCCACCCTATGTGACATCTTAGTGGCTAGGAGCATCTCAGGTGGCTCAGGTCAACCATGTCAGTCAGTTGAGCCAAAACCCCATGTATTATCTTGTTTTGTTAGCTGTATTGACTACAACTCTGTGGCTTCAATAGGGAGCACAGACACCTGTATGGGCACCTCCCAGGTGTCCACCATCAGCATGACAGAGGAGCTTTGGGGCATGCTGCAGTACTGAGTAGGATGATTCCTAGGCCACCTGAGCAAGTTTCTGCCATTGACTGGCGATGGGATGCTTTGAGTTGGAGAGCACTGGGCAGCAAGAGGAAGGTCTCTCAGAAAAGCCAGCCTTTTCCTATGTTATCTGGGCTATGCTCAGTATTGGTGAGCAGTATGGGATTTCAAATAAAGCTTGAGTCTGGTTGTGAAGACCCATCAGCAGACCCTGATGGAGGATGATGAGCATCTCTTGGACAACCAGGCAGAGGTGGTAATTAATGTAGAGGAGGATATTCAGCTTGCACATGCACTCTGCTCAGGTCCTGCTTTGCAGATCAAAAGCTCTCCTGTGTGCGTTGCCTTGGTCCTTTTGCTCTGCACCCCAACAGTGACCTGTTGGGCCAAGTCTGAATCTCTTCCCTTTTTCCCTTTATCTTTTGCTGTGAAAGATGTTACATCACCCTGACCCAGTCACTGCATCTGACCATGAGCGGAGCACCTGCAGGCCCTGCAGGCACCGGCAAGACAGAGACTACGAAAGATTTGGGGCGAGCCCTGGGCATCATGGTGTATGTGTTTAACTGCTCCGAGCAGATGGACTACAAGGTACTGCAGTGTCGGCACCTTGGCCTGGGGATGCCTGCTGAAACCTAAAGTAATCCCACTGAGATCACTGCCCTCCACCGCCTCGCTCTGCTCCTTTCCACCGTTCTCCTTGTCCTCCTCCTCCGTTTTCCAAAGGGAAAGTTCCCAAAGAACTGGCATGTGGTTGGTTGAGAGGCTGAGAACCAAGCCATGCTCTCTGCCTCATTGCCCCCTTTCCCTTTCCTTCTGGAATTAGTTTATCATGTGAAATGCTTGAAAAATCTTGGCCTGTTTGTTTGGGGTGGAGGCAGCGTTAATACTTCAGCCCTTGGTCGTTTCTCCCCGCCATGCTCGCGGGCTGATGTGCCCTGGTGGGGGGTGGCACCTGTCCTGCTTTTTTTGGGGGTTCTCTGCCAAATAAAGGCAGAACCCTGCTGAACCTTCCATCGCTGCAGAAGGTTGAATCGTCAGATCGAGCCTTGCCCTGTGCCGCTCTGGCACGGTACAGTGATTTTGGTAGCCTTAGATCATATTTTATTCAGCTTATGGGCTCTCCCAGGAAGCAGAGCCATAAGTAATTCAGCACAGGTGACCTTTAAATCAAACTAGTGCACGGATAGATCAAGAAAGTGCAATTAGCAAATCAAGTGGCAAACTGCGCAGAGCTATAAATATTATAATTGAGTTGTGCCTGCTGTTTCCATGCACTTTTCTAAATACCCACAATAGACTGTAAATTGCTAAAAATAAACAGACTGGGAGAGAAAATAAGAAAATCCTTTTTTTTTTTTTTTTTTTCTTTCTGGAGTTGCTTCCGTTCGTAACGTCACTCTTGTGATTTTGACATTCTGTTTTTTTATTTTTATTTCTTTCAGTCTTGTGGGAATATTTACAAAGGCCTTTCCCAGACGGGAGCCTGGGGCTGTTTTGATGAGTTTAACAGGATCTCAGTTGAGGTCCTTTCTGTGGTGGCTGTACAGGTAAGTGGAGAAACTCATAAATAAACACAGACAAGGCAGAGCCGTGCTGCACTCTTAGAGCAGCAGTAAACGTGGGAAGTGTGTGTTGCTGGTTTCGCAGTGTCGTGGGTGAGGGATTATATCCCAAGGTTATCACACGCAAATCACAGCACTGACGACGGGTAGCAGTTATGCTGCAAACATTTCTGTCGCTTCTTTTCTTTCCTGCAATTACAGCGTTAGTGTGCAGGCAATGCTTTTCTCCAGATCAGTATACACCGTGGTTCTGCACGCAGTCCTCCTGAGGAGTACACTTGTGTCGTTAACGTGCTGTGAGATAATTGCAGCCCATCATTTTAGAGGGAAGAAGCGTGTTATGGCTACTCAGTCTGCCGTGCAGGGAGGAGAGGGGGATGTCTGGGGCTGATCCGTGACCTGCTGGGCTTTCTGGTGGTTATTTATTGCCTCCAGTCAAGCACAGCTTTTGTATCATATGTGACAAATAGAAATATGTCCAAGATGTATTTTCTTAACACCTACCTGTCACCAACCCCCTGCAGTCTTTTTTCCCTTCTTTTGGTTTTCATGTGGATGTAGATTTAATCTCAGTGTCTATAACGAGGGGCGTTCCCAGCAGAGTGGGTGCAATTCTTAAGAGGAAAGCCTGCAGCCCCGTGGTGCAGCTCGGTGCTTCTCCCCACCAGTGTGAAACAGCTGGCCCTCAGAACTGGAACCTCTGCAGACTGCAGCTTTGGTTGATGTGCTTGCCTAGGATACACAGACAGTGTGGAATTAAAGCTTAGAGAGGGCTATTTGAGTTGTGCCTGGCTGTGCAGAACTGTTTTCCCTATAGGATGATTTCTCATCTCCTTGTTGGTTTATCTGTTCAGTGGAGACACTCAAGGTCAGGCCGGAGCAGGCTCTGAGCACCTGATGGAGCTGCAGGTGTCCCTGTTCATTGCAGGGAGGTTGGACTAGATGACCCTTAAGGGTCCCTTCCTACTCAAATGATTCTGTGATCGGTGAGTCCCATGTAACGCACATCAGCAGCCCTGGGAGAGGGGCTGGTAACAAGACCACCCCCTCATTATGCTGGGTAGCCCTGTTCTCTTGTGCTTATACGTAATCTGGCACTTCCCCTCCTCTTAGTGGCCGGTGAAGAAATCTGGAATTAGTTTGGAATCACTTTGAACTGTGTCTGAATGTTATCCAGATCCTCAGTCACGTTGGTGTCCTCTGAAGGCACCAGGGACATCTCTGAGGTGAGGTGGGCTATGGAGCCCATAGCTTGCAACTACCCTGAGCGTCTGGGTGGGGGGTGGGTGCTCAGCTGCGCTGGCCAGGCTGAAGCAGTTCCAACACGGGCAGCACTGAAATTGTGAGCCTTGGGGAATTTCACTGTGGAAAACAGGGAAGCTGAAGGGTTCAAGTTCTTCTGTGCCCAAGTGTCAGTTGAGTGCAGGGTTTTAGGATCCCAGTGTTTGATGGAGGTACAGAGTTCTTCCTTGGTTCTCTTTTGGGCTCAGTTTTGTAGAAAGAAATGTCTAGAGCCCAGAAATTTCTATACTCTTGTAGATGTTTCAGTCAAAGACATTCTGAACCCCTCCATGGACTCCTCACTCTTCTCATCTCCCTCCAAGTCATAATTGGTACCTTATGTGACATCCCAAAGAAGCCCCAGGCGAGTACAGGAGTTTATGTGTCTTTCCCTCATTTTCTCTTCCATCAGATTCTAGTTGAAAGTTGTCATTGAAAAAAGTCTTTGAGGATCTTAAAATAAAAGGGGAAGCTGAACAAAAGAATCCCAGATATGACTCAACTGCTAATGATTCTCTCGCTCCTGGCTGGAGCGCCGCGTCAGAAGAAAGCAGCACAGCTGTCATTCCATTGCTGGCTGCTATTAGGAGTGTAACCATGGCGATGTTTAATTGGCTGTCTTAGTCATGCAGCTAGTGTCGATATGGTTCCTTACAGGAAAATATTCGATTAATTGCTTAACTTTAAGATGGCAAACAGCAGTAAGGTTAGAGTGGTGAAAATAGATTCCTCCCTTGCTTAAGTTCTGTTTGCAAAGAGATGATCCATCTTTAATAAACTCAGTCTCTTTGGAACCCGGGGAATGAGAAGAACAAAGCTGCAATCAGACAAATGTAAAGGACAATGTAATATTAGTGAGTGAAGGTGGCAGGGGAGGCCTTGCAGCTTCAGCCTGGTGATTTTGGTTTAAATTAAGCATCTGATATCCCAGAATCTTAAGAAGTGATAATCTGTGGGGCCGTTTCCTGCTCCTGGGCAGGAGCCCACTCCGTAAAGAACCACTGCTCTTTACGGAGAAATGGTGCAAATTCTTCTCGGCTCCTTTGCCTGGTTCCCAGTCTCTTCAGCTCTGTTCTCTGCTTTGTCAGAGTTTAGCTGCGATGGGAGATTGATACTGGCACACGGATGTAGTCCAAATGCTATATAAAGATTTATACAGTTAATAAAAAAATGAAACAGCAACAAAAACCCGACCAGTGGTAAGCCCTGTCTGTCATGGGACCAAGGGTAGGAATGTAGCACCGTCATCTAATGTGGTTTTTTGTCACTGAACACTGATACTAACATTTTGCCTTGGTTCCTAGGTGAAGAGCGTGCAGGATGCAATACGAGAGAAGAAGAAAACCTTCAGTTTTCTTGGAGAAGACATCAGCTTGGTACCTTCGGTGGGAATTTTCATCACCATGAACCCTGGTTACGCAGGGCGAACTGAGCTACCTGAGAACTTAAAAGCTCTCTTCAGGTGAGTCCAGGTCAGGTTTGGTGACCTGTGTAAGGCTGATGGAAATTGTCTTTTGGGATATCTAGGTTTGACTTTTTTCCTTGGAGGAAGTGCATTGGAGGATTGCAGATTTCCGCCTTGCACAAGCCAGGGTCTGGGAATGCAGAGGCAGGGAAAATGAGCCGTGTGCCTTGCATTGGTGAAGTCAGTGCATGACCTGTCTCACAGGAATAGTCCTGGAAGATAAAGTTGCAAATATACACTGCCCTTTTATGGCTGCAGACCGGCTCCACGTTCTCAGCAAACACAGGTTGTTGCTGCCTTTTGGCTCATTTCTCAGTAGATAAATACTGTAAAAGTACAGCCCTAGTCCTTCAGCTGGACAGGGCAGGATCAGGGGAGTTGGAACTTGGTGATCCTTGGGGTCCCTTCCAACCCAAGCCATTCTATGATTCTGTGATCTCCTTCCCTCCCACTTCCCTGTGGAACAGTTGTCTCAATGGCCTCAACCCCTGCGTGCTCTGCTCTGGGATTCATTATCCCACTTGCTTTGTTATCACCGCTCTCTATGAGCTCGGATGGCCATTCCCCACTGACACATCGCCTGGACATGGGCTCTGTGGGCAGTGGGAGAGGCCCTTCCTCTTTTAAGCACAGTGCTAAGACTTTGCAGAAGGTATGGGAGCGGCCCAAATCTGTGTCTGCCTGCAGGTTCCTGGGCCAAGCCACTGGTTTTATCCTTTTCTAAGTATCACACAGTATTCTGTTCAGCAGATTCAGCATCTGCTCTCCTACCCATCAAGGTAGGACTATTCCCTGGAAAGAAACCATTGTAGAACGGAGACTTCAGCAATTGTATTTTCTTCTGAAGACTCTGATTTTTCCCCATCGCTGCTGGTGTGAGTGTTTTCAGGTGAGCTTAAACACAGGCCCATGTTTCAGCTCAGGACAGAGCCTGGATAAACTCAGGAAAAGCTGGACAGGCAGCTTCTGTGTCTTTGGGGCTGGCATAAGCTGCAGTATAGAACCATAGAACTGTTTGGGTTATAAGGGACCTTAAAGATCATGTAGCTCCAGCCCCCTTCTGTGATCGGGACACCTGGTGGCATAGGCTTTTTGTTTTACATACATCCTCTGAATTCAAGCCCATTCCTTACTAATACTGGCAGCAAATTGTGCCTATCTCCTCTTTATAAGACCTGTAGTCAAAGGTTCTGCACTTTTCTCTCCTGCCCTTCTAGGCCATGTGCGATGGTTGTGCCAGACTTCGAGCTGATCTGTGAAATCATGCTGGTGGCTGAGGGCTTCATCGAGGCCCGGGCCTTAGCCAGGAAGTTCATTACTCTGTACCAGCTCTGCAAGGAGCTCTTGTCCAAGCAGGTGAGCCCAATTCCATGGCTGCACAGAACAATGGAGCACCTTGACCCCAAAAGTTGCTGTGAACACGATGCTTTGCCACTTCAGCTCCATGACTAAAGCTTCCCAGCTTTGCTTTAATGAATGCAATTGTGCTGGAGGCTGGGGGAGGTCTTAAACGGTCTGAAGGATGTGAACAAAGCAGGAACATGAAAAGTTACTTATTGGCTTGAGAGCTCCTCTCCATACCTCTTTGAGGTCCTTTTCCAGCAATGCTCTTACAGCTCAGTGCTGCTTCTAGGATGTAACATGCTAACATGCTAAACGTGGTAACCTTGTAGCAGGCAAGATGGATAAACCTGGATGTTCGGGACCTCATGATGCACTAACACTACTTTCACCATGGTAACTTGTGCAGATCCGGGCTGGGCTGGCCTTGCTTTAGCTGCTTCATTATTTAGGTGAAATGAATAGCTTAGGTCTTGCATAGTACGGGTCCTACTGCTGTTCTGCTGCCAGCTCTAAGTCCACGTGGTGGTAGAAACAGCTGAATTGTCTGACTCTTTAATACTGCCTCTGAAAAGAATCTCATCTACTGAAAAAGAAGTCAGGTAGCTGAGTCTAGTGGAGGCCCCTGGCCGCAATGCAAATATCAGGTTTAGACATATTTCTATTGTTGGCTGGTCTGGCTGTTCAGAGCTGCTAGTTCTTCCCCCTGCATGGCAGTCTGGTGTCTAAACATAAATTCATCTCTCCTTTTTCTCCTGCATAGGATCACTATGACTGGGGCTTGCGTGCTATCAAGTCAGTGCTGGTTGTTGCTGGTTCCCTCAAGAGAGATGACCCAGAGCGACCCGAAGACCAGGTTCTGATGCGTTCTCTTCGTGACTTCAACATCCCCAAGATTGTGACTGACGACGTGCCAGTGTTCATGGGGCTGATTGGGGACCTCTTCCCTGCTCTGGATGTGCCTCGGAAGCGTGACTTGAATTTTGAGTCCTTTGTGAGGCAGGCTGTGTTGGACCTCCGGCTGCAGGCTGAGGACAACTTTGTGCTCAAAGTAAGACCAAGTAATCTTCTGCTGTGCCTACGCTGCCATCAGATCATATGGGTTTCCTCAACCATTTTTGTTTTCATGGAGACAGCTCTGTGCAATATTCCCCTTACAGTCTGACCTTGGTGGAGGAGACAGTTTGCTGTGCTGGTTCTGACGCAGTTGTGCGGAAAGTCAGCACTGACTCAGTCCCTGAGTTTACAAGGGGACAACGCCTGTAGGTTCATGAAAGCATGGCCCCTGGAGAGCAGAGCCTTGATGGCCAATGGCTATGAAATACAAATCACAGAATCATAGAAGGGCTTGGGCTGGAAGAAACCTTGAAGATCTTTCAGTTCCACTCCCCACGCTGTGGGCTGCTGCCTCCCACCAGCACAGGCTGCCCAGGGCCCCCTCCAGCCTGGCCTTGGGCAGCTCTAGGGAGGGGGCACCCACAGCTTCTCTGGGCAGCAGTGCCTGGGCTTCACCATCCTCTGAGTAAAGAATTTCTTCCTGACAACTAACCTAAATCTCCCCTCTGTTATTGATTCCGCCTGTCATTCTCCCTCCTGTTTACAAGCTTGCTGTAAGTACTGGAGGACCACAATGAGTTCTCCCTGGAGCCTTCTGTTCTCCAGGCGGAACAAGCCCAGCTCCCTCAACCTTTCTTCATAGGAGATGATAGGAGCCCTCTGGTGAGATCTTTGTGTCTCTCCTCTGGACCCACTCCAACAGCTCCACATCTTTCTTGTGCTGGGGGCCCCAGGCCTGGACACAGTGCTCCAGATGGGGTCTCCAGAGGGCAGAGCAGAGGAGGCAATCCCCTCCCTGCTTGCTGCCATCCCTGATGCAGCCCAGGGTACTGTTGGCCTTCCAGGCAACGAGAGCATGCTGCTGGCTCATGTTCAGCTTTTTGTCCACCAGAACCCTTGAGTCCTTCTCTGCAGGGCTGCTCTCTAGGAGTTCTTCTCCCAGTCTGCATGTATATCTGGGATTGCCCCAACCCAAGTGCAACACCCTCCACTTGGCCTCGTTGAACCTCATTCGGTTCACGTGGGCCCACTTTTCAAGCCTGTCCAAATCCCTCTGGATGGCATCCCCTCCTGTTGTATCAACTCCACCACTCAGCTTGGTGTCATCAGCAAACTGCTGAGGGTGCACTCAATCCCACTGTCTGTGTCACTGATAAAGATGTTGAAGAGCACCAGTCCCAAAATGGACCCCTGGGAGACACCACTCATCACCAACCTACACCTAGACAGACCTGCTGACCACAAGCCTCTGGATGTGTCCATCCAACCAATTCCTTATCCACTGAATAGTCCAAATAGCTCAAATCCGTATCTCTCCTCCAGAGATAAGAATGTGATGTGGGACTATAGATAAGGCCTTGCAGAAGTCCAGGTAGATTACATCAATTGTTCTTCCTGTGTCTACTGATGCTGTCACTCCATCATTGAAGGCCACCAGACTGGTCAGGCAAAATAGTGCTGGAGGTTTGTCTGCAGTCTGAGGTTCTCACCCATCATGAACAGAGCGGCTAGATCAAATGCGATGTCTATTTGCATATCTTGGTCACATCCTTCTAAAGAAAAGGCTCAGTAGAAGCTGCTTTGTAGATCTGATCTTAAATATGGGATCGTTGTCTGAAATTTGGGCATGCTTTTCTCAGGTGGTGCAACTGGAGGAGCTGCTGGGAGTACGGCACTCTGTCTTTGTGGTGGGTAACGCGGGCACGGGCAAGTCACAGGTGATGAGGTCCCTGAACAGGACTTACCAGATAATGAAGCGACGACCTGTCTGGACAGACCTCAACCCCAAAGCAGTCACCAACGATGAGCTTTTTGGCATCATAAACCCAGCAACAAGAGAATGGAAAGATGGTAAAGTGTATTTTCATCCCTGAATCTGTACATAAAGAAGGGCTGGCTTTTTTTAATGAACTTCTTGAGAAAGCCAGGAGGACTCTTTGCACGCAGGTCTCAAAGCCCAGTGCTCGTCCACTGCTCACACCCACGTGAGAGCTTGTGGTCAAAAGGATTTATAGGATGTTTTAACTACTTGATCTTCAGATGGGAAGTGTAACATAAGCCTGCTTTATCCTATTGCCCTGAGGATAAGTGTCATGTCCCTTAAGACCAGCAGTTACCGGTTTCTACATGGGATGGATTATCTAGAGTGGGCTGGAGCAGTGAGAAAAGAGATGTGTGCTGGGGACCCCAGCACGTGCCAGCACCGGGTTTCCATTTCTGGCAGAACACACGCACCAGCCCTGAAAGTGATGCTTTTCCACCACAGCATTTTCCACCGAGTTGCTGCCTCATCTCTGCAGTACACCAGCGCTTGCCAGTCTGTCAGTCCTCATCACTCCTGAGGAAAATAAGCCATGTGTTTAAAACTAGCTGAAAGGTCACAGACAACTCTTGGTTGTGTTTAATACAGAAATGCAGTTTTGATTTACGTTCGCAGCTGGTTTGGGAGATGTGGGCGAGGTGAGGGAAGGCATTGCCATGAGTCATCCTCGGCCAGAATCTCATCAAAGGTAGATAAGGAGACTAAATGTCACCCACCTCCCCTGGCCCCCACCACAGACCCCTCCTGATCCCCCGCTTTGCTCCAGTGTCAGAGTTAATTTCATTGACTTGTAATTAGGGACCCTAAATGAAAAGTGAGGGAGGGAAGTGCGGGACACAGGCAGGGCTGTGCAGGAGGCTGCAGTGGATGGAGGGCTGCAGGTGGCACAGAGCAGCAGCACAGGGGATGTGGTAAAGGCATGCACCCTGGCTTGCCTGCCCTGCAATATTTCAAGGGAGCGTAGGTGACTCTGCTCTGAGATTTAAAAGGCAAACATTTTCTGTGTTAGCTGTTCCTGAAAACTTTGTTTCTTTTGGCCAAATAGCAGCAAGGAGATTTTTTTTCCACAGTCCAACAAGAAGTGATGCTGTCATCCCATCACTGTTTGTTATCAGGAGCTGAAAAGGCTGTACGTGTTAGATAGGAGAAGGTCCCAGAAGGGAGTCCTAAAAGTGTGCTTTATAAAATCAAGCTCCTCTTTAAAGCCTCAAGACAGCTCTGTGGTGTGGCTGCACAAGGTTAGGAGAGAGGCACTTTTCTCCCCATCACTGTCACAGAGCATTTGAGGAGAGCATTGATGCTCTGAGACAGTAGATATTTCTGATAGTAATGATCTTGAAGCAGATTCAGAGGCAGTTTCCATGGCACGTGTTCAACAGTGAGGGGTTGTGTAGAGGCAGAACCAGTGGAGTGCTCTTTTTTTGGCTTGATCTCAGAATCAGATATCCATGTCAGGTGAATTCTTCTGTATTTGCTATGTGCAAGCTTTGTTTTCAGTCATATCATGCCACCAGCCATTCCTGGTGTGGGTCACAAAGAAGTAGCTTGTCCTGGAGAAAAGAACTGTGTTTGTTAACAATTCATCAGGAGAGATGCTTTTTTTTTCTTTCATGTTTGCCTGATGTTTTTTCATGGAGACCAGCATTTCCCTCGCCGTTTCCCTGTGTAGAAGAGAGCTGTGGTTTCGTGGAGTTTTCATTTGTTCTGCTGTACTGCTGCTCTGTTCCCAGCCTCCTTGCTCTTCTTAACATTCATTATTTACTCCCCTCGAGACACTGCATCCTCTCCGTCTCCTTGATTTTACTGACATTTTGCTCTGACATTCAATGCCATCCCATGCTTGTTCTCCCCTCAATCTCACTAAAGCCATGAACCCGCGTTTAATGCATCTTGATTTCCCTGAAATACTTTGAGCCACAAAAAAAAAAAAAACACTTATAAGAAATTCTGAGGCAAATTCAAATGGTTTTCCCTTCATTGTGTAATTCATGCTTTCTTTTGCCTCTTAGCACCTCCTCTTCACTTTTCATTCCCCTTATTCTCAGTGGGAATGAAGCTCGTGTATGGGTTTGCAGTCATGTTCAGGTGCTGCTGACTGATAACATAACGATTCCTTCAAAGCAGACTAGACCCATATTGTGATACAGAAGTATTTATTACTTAAAACATGTACAGGTGCACAGAGTTTTGAATGCTTAAGATGAAAGCGTTAATTATGATAATGTTTAGCAAGATGCTGGAGAAAGTGGTTAGAGAGCAGGTGGCAGATTTGTTCGTCAGGATATTCATGTCATCTTCCCAGGGCTGTTTTCATCAATCATGAGGGAGCTGGCCAACATCACACACGACGGCCCCAAGTGGATGGTACTAGACGGAGATATTGATCCGATGTGGATTGAGTCTCTTAATACAGTGATGGATGATAATAAGGTAATTAATATAAATTAAAGAAGCAGACATTCCTTGAACTGTATGGTGTGGTTCAACATGGGAGAAATGCGTACACAGAAGCAACACCTCCTTAAATAATGCAGTTATGATGGTATTTTTCTCAGATATACCAAACAATGTTGCATAAAGAAAATGGTGTGTGAGGAAAATAGCATGCTTTCATGAGAATTTCCCTTTCTTGGGGAACTGGAATCACGAGTAACCACAGATGTCCTGATAATAACTGCAGGCCCTTTAAAAATAGAGCATAGGGCATAATTGTGCAGCTTTTCTCTCACCCCAAGGGAGTGCTGTTCATTCTGGGTTGTGGAAGAGAGAGGGATCGTTCCACTACCTGTTAGAAATCAGTTGCTGTGCTTGGAAGAACTGGTCTGACAGCAACCAAAGTTTTGAATGCGAAGTACTGAGCACTTGTCATTCCTGTTGCTGGGGATGCATTAACCTCAGGATTATGCTGCTGGTCTGTCTGCCCTATGCAGGTGCTGACCCTGGCAAGCAATGAGAGAATCCCCCTGAACCCAACGATGCGACTGGTCTTTGAGATCAGCCACTTGCGCACAGCCACCCCAGCGACCGTGTCCAGAGCTGGTGAGTCCTGGTCTGACCTTCACTCCGGGGTGTTGCAGGGACCAACTGGGATCCAGTGCCATTCACCAGACTTTTGTTGGACCCCACTGACAGTTCCCAACTGGGATCACGCTTGCCTTTGGTGGGCAGAGTATATCCCTGAAGCACCTGGACAAACTGGGGATCCTAACCCCAAATCCATGCATCTTGGAGGTTTAACCACAGCTCTCTGATGCTGATGGATGATGAAAGCAGCAGCAGTGCTAAGAGAGTGCTCTGGTTGTGCAGGGCCCTGTATGAACAGTCTGTATCCCAGAGAGCCTCTGATCTTCAGGAAAAGTGCATGAAGCATGGGAGGGAGTGAAGGTGTCTCCTACTTTTACATTTTAGGGGAGTGAGGCCAAGAGCAATAAAAACACCTCTGGCTCCCTCAGCCTCTCTTCATAGCAGAGGTGCTCCAGCCCTCTGAGCATCTCTGTGGCCCTTCTCTCGACCCACTCCAACAGCTCCTCATCCTTCTTGTGCTGGTGGCCCCAGGCCTGGACACAGTGCTCCAGATGGAGCCTCACAAGGGCACAGCAGAGGAGGACAATCCCCTCCCTGCCCACTGCCACCCCTCTGCTGATGCAGCCCAGGGTACTCTTGGCCTTCCAGGCTACAAGCACTCACTGCTGGCTCATGTTCAGATTTTTGTCCACCAGATATCAAACTTCTGCTAACCTTTCCTGGTGATGGAACCCCCACACCGCCCCATACCTGGGTGTGTTGGTGTTGAGGAGCCCACATGGCACACCCTGACAGAGCTGCACAGCCCCTCAGCCCTCTCAGCCAGCTTTTGCCTGTTGCTGTTGTCTCAGTGATGAAGGATGGTTACAGTGGTGGTGGGGGTGGAGGGCAGAGTAGTGCCTGGGCTGTGGATACCTTCTATGATGGGGTGTGTAATGGGGCACCCAGGTGTAGCTGGTTGTGTGAAAGCTGCTGAGCAATTCTGCTGGAGGCCAAGAGTGGTCTCTGCTGTGTCCTCATGGTACTTTTTTCTTACCCTAAAGGGATCCTGTACATCAATTCAGCAGATCTGGGCTGGAATCCCCCAGTGAGCAGCTGGATTGACAAGCGAGAGATCCAGTCAGAAAGAGCCAACCTGACCATTCTGTTTGATAAGTACCTGCCACCTTGCCTGGACACCCTGAGGACAAGGTACTGTCTGCAGTGACTATTTCCTCAAGGGCAGGAGGACATGCTCGGCCCCAACACTGGCTGTACTCTGCTGGGGCTGGGAACACATGGCAGTAGAGGGGAGAAGATTTCTCTTTCCCCTTAAGAGCTTTGAGCATCACTGGCTTAGCTGCAGAGAAACAGTGAAATGAGGCAACACTCCTGCCCTCTTTTGTTGGCAGATCTGGTTTTCTTCTGATTTTGATTGTGCCTGTATTTCTTGTGCCAGTTCTGCATCTCTCTGAAAGTAAATCCAGGAGGTCCTAAAGAGAAAGCCTTCTGAGTCTCCCAAAGTGTTGGGCTGGACCTGAGTCCATCCCAGAAGCTGTTTTTCAGTAGAGCAGATTTTAGACCACTGCTGAAGAGGAGTTTTCAGTCTGCAGTGCGGGTGCTGGAGAGATCAGATCTCCTTTTTCCTTCTTCCTTCTTTTTTCCCATGTTTGTGAGAGAGGGTAGGATTGCTCTTGAGGCAATTTTCTCTTGAATTTCTTTTCCCGATGCATTTGAACAGAGCAGTATCAGTCTGTGCAGACATCCAGCCTGGATGTATTTCACAGTTGGACAACTGTCCAATGCATATGAACTTGGAGTTTTGGAAGGGCCTGATCCTTCTTGGGTTGAGTTAGTTCCCAGGTGGGGCCCACAGAGAAGTCCTGTGCTCAATAATCAAGGGAGAGAGCTCTCTTATTCCTCATGTGATGAGGACTGGCCAAAGCAGAGTCCCAACAAATCTGAGTAAGGATGCTTCTCACATCCTCTGCTTGCTTCCACCTCTCTTTAAAAACCAATGAACAAATGAACAAACAAAAAAAACCACAACAACCCCCCCCACCACCACCACCAAAAAAAGCAGGATACAGTTGAGCACTGGCGTTATCAATTATCAAAATGAGGACGTGTCAGAAGGTTCTGAATTAGTGAAGACAGTGGCCTTTGGAAATCAGAGCTAGGCAGGAGTTAGTAGGGAACTGCTCCCTGTGAGATGAAGCTGGTTGTAGCTGCTAGCAACAAAATCCAGTGGACATTTCCCCCTCTGCTGAACACTGTTGTGTCAGAGTGTGAAATCCATAGGATTAGCTGCAGACAGCCCTGAGCTGAGTATTTTGGTAGCTTGCTTAATTCAGAAATTGTAGAACCAACCTTTCAAATAGCTATAATTACTTTATGGAGGACTTCAGTGCTGCTAGAATATTAGTTTGGAATTCTGTAAGTGTAGCTTAAATGAATGTAAAATGGCAAGATGAAAGGGTTTATTTTATTACTCCTCTATTTGACCGCTTTTGAACTCACCGTGTTCGCAGGAAATCATTGCCTTTAGCAAGACTTCCATTTTTCTTCTTTCAAGAGGATCAAAGTTTTAAAATGCTTGAAACTTCCGATTACTGTTATTACTTGTATATGTGCCAGCGCCAGCAGGTCCAGGGAAGAGAATGAGGGTTCTCTTTATCGCTGCACTCGTGAATAAGACACTCTCTGAAGAAAAGTAAAATGCTAATATTCTGAAAAAGAATTCCTAGGCTTGTCTTCCTGTGTTGTGAGCAACCGTAGTGCTGGACCCAATTACATTTCCCGTGCTTTCAATTTCCATCCCTTAGGTTTAAGAAGATTATTCCCATTCCCGAGCAGAGCGTGGTTCAGATGTTGTGCTACCTCCTTGAGTGCCTCCTGACGGAGGAGAACACGCCTCCCGACTGTCCCAAGGAGCTGTATGAACTTTACTTTGTCTTTGCTGCTGTCTGGGCCTTTGGTGGATCGATGTTTCAAGACCAGGTAATGAGAAGCTGCTGCTTCATCAATCTTCTATGCAAGTCTCTTTTTTTTTATTCTTCTTCTTTTTTTTTTTCTGTAATACTTTCCAAAATGTAGTGCTCTATCAATCAGTAATGCTGGTTTCCTGGGGCTTGCATGTAGATGAACACAACAATCCACTTTGCAGAAGCCTCATAGCACCAGGACAGGAAGTTGGGGGGGTCAAGTGATGAAGGGATGTTTGTTCACACAGACATGTTTCACTGGGGAGAAACACAAAGTTAATTTATAGAGACGTGTGGATATGTTTAATGTGATCAAATTAAGTGTGGTTTATCAGGTGATGTATTATCAGCTGAGCAGCCTTTCAGCCATCAGATTGTGCAGGTAGCCATTGCGCTGTGTGACACAAACCAGCCCGTCCTTTGCCACCACTGGTTTTTCATAAAAACAGGTGTGCATCAGGAATCGGTTAGTCCTCGATTTCTGATAAATGCGTGTAAGAAAGAGAAGTCGTCGGCAGGGCCCTGGGGACTCTGGTGTCCTTTTAGGTGGGAGTAGTGGCTGTGCTCTCCAAGGTGCTGTTTGCTGGAGCAGGGCTGTCAGAGAGGATCAAAGACGTGGTGCCCTTTGGGTGCTTAAGTCTTCAGTCTGGTCAGAATTGTTACACGGCTGTTGAAAATCTGCAGTAACCATACATGAAATGTGAAAAAAGGGTCCCTCTTTAGAGTGTGTGGGTCTCTTAGGCCTGGTCAAGGCTTTTTGCTTTTGTTGGACCTCTCATTTCCCTTGCCCCTGCATTAGTGCAGAGGAGCAGCTGCACAGCCACCTCACCAGCTGCTGGGGAGGTCAGGGTGGGTGGTGGTGGGCATGCAGCTGGAGCTCCGTCTGGGCAGGCAGCTGGTTCCCTGGCATGAGCTGCTGGGCATAGTCAAGCTTTTGGACCCTAGACCAGCTCTTGAGGTCACAACCTAGAGACCAGGGTTTTCTTGGGGCAGGAGTGTTAATCAGGCCACGTATCACCAGCCTCTGACAGTCGAAGTACGCTCCTGTCTGAGAGGCAGAGAAAGGCAGGGCACTCCTCCCTATGCTGCTTCCCACAGCACATCTATCCTATAGATTAATTGCAGCTGTCAGTCTCCGTATCCATCAGCTTGCATTAGATGAGGTGGGTGTGATCCCTCACACGATGTTATTATTGTAAGACTGAGTTTTCTCAAGGTCATCATTTGATAGTGCACAATTTAAAATCCCTCTTCAGACCCTGGTGCTCAAAATAGATCTGGAACACAGCTGCTTTGGTGGGAGCTTTGGTGTGGGAGCACCACGGGTCTTGCAAGGATCTTCTCTAGAGTTGCCCTGGGGAAGCAGAGGATAAAGGGGCATTTCTCTCCCCCCTGTTCCCTTGTTCTGCCCTGCTTCCAAGCTTCATGACCCAGCTTGGTGCAGCATGCCTTACCACAGGCCAGAAACACCTGCTGGACTGCTCACGTTTGCTTCATGGCAAAGGAAATGATGAGCAACTGAAGCCAGGCTTGGTGCTTACCAAGAGCCCTGATGCCTCCTGGCTCTGCGTGAGATGCATGAGAGTGGCTTTTGCAGTCCTTGTGGAGGCCTTAACCCCTCTGTTTCCCATGTGATAGCTGGGAAATAATCGGCCTTAGTGTTGTCGGTGCAGGGGGATAAAAAAGAAAACAACAAAACGTGGGAAGCGCTGTGTTTGCTTGCTCCAGCAGTGCAGACTGCCGTGTAACCACAGGAGCTCCTTCAGCAAGCTGGCTGGAGCGCAGCTGCGTGGCCAGTGGGTGCCACATCCCCAGCCCCACAGCTCTGCTCCTGCACCCCTGGCACTGCTTGCAGCCGATTCTGCACTGCCGGGGCCTGGTGCGCTCCCAGAGCCCCGTGTGAGCTGCAGGAGGATGCACGCAGTGTCCCTGCGGGTGGCTGCCCGGCGTGGGGCTGCTTCCGATGCTCTGTAAATGTCAGCGCTGAGAGCAAGGGTACGGCGGTCCAAGTGTGGGGAAGCCTGATGAAAAATGATCCAATATAAAATCTGTTTATTGCTTTCCATTGAAGGTGCCCTTCGTGTTGACCTTTTGCTGCTGAAATGTCAGGAGAAAGAGTCTGGAAGGCTTCTCACCGCTCCGCACATGGTGGTGGGTAGCGGGGCCCCTGTACAAAACCAGATGATGAATTTGCCATTTCCAGGCTCTGAGATCAGTGGCAATCTGTACAGGGTTGTTATTAAGGAAGCAGTTTGAGCTGGAGGCCATCCTGGCAGCGGGACTGGGGCTGGAGCCCGTGCAGCTGCTTGGGCTGCAGGAGCGAGGGAAGCGCTGCGAGAAGGCTCCCAGCACCACTGCGCATCCCTCCTGCTGAAGGCTGCTCTGCTGCTGGCACCGAGCGGTTGTGACAATGGGAGAATGGAGAATTACAGTTATTCCCCTTCTCTGAATAGCATGAGGATGCAAAATCAGGAATACTAATAAGCTGGTTTTAAGAACCTCTAGGCTTTTTGATGAGTGGTGGCTCAGGGGGCTTCACAGAGGATGTTCGGTTCAATTCAAGCCCTTGTTTCCTGATGGAGGCTTATCAGCATGGGAGCAATGTTCTGGCAGTCCCAGCTTCTGGCCTGAGAGAGCACATGGCATGGCAATGGGGGGAGAGTGCCATAGATGCCCCAGGATGACTCTGTACTGTTAAAGCTGGCTACATTTTGCATCCGGTGTTTTCCAGACATATTTTTAACAGCGTCTTTCCCCTCCTTCCCCTGCCACTCCTCCCCGGGGCAGAGGTCTGAAATACCCCTGATCTGCATGCGGGCTTGCCCGGTGTCAGACAGGAGATCCATGGCAGAGGAGGAAGTTAAGCACATTTTGCAAGTCCTGAACCAGCACTGAGGTAATCTCAGCTCTTGCAAAATTCAAAATGCTCCAAAATCTCCATGCTTGGAAGGACGTAATAAGGAATGGCAAAAAGCAGAGCTGAGGGGGCACGGCCCCTCTCTGCTGCCTCGGTACATTGGCACAATCCTGTTTCTCCAGAACACTGTGGTTTAAAAGAAGCCAGAAGACAACAACTGATATTAATAGAGTGCTGTGATTTATGAGGAAAGGCTTTAGTATGCATGCTTTGACTAACCATGGCCACGGGTGTAGACGGATGTTGTGTCCTTGTCTGTTGGAAGAAGCAGGCACCACAAATCAATCAAGCGGTCTGTTTAGTCACAGGCACGTATTGCTCTTTTTCAAATTGATCCATCTATCTGCTGTGAGACATACCAAGAGTGATCAACACAGAGGATGAATTATTTCGCTGGGTAAATAAGAGCGATGAGAAGAAATGAAGAAAATGAAAAATTAGGCTTAATAATAGGAAAAAGAATAAGATCATTATACTGTGGAATGTGTTTTAAGCACCAATCCCACTCTGGTGGACTGGGACAGAGAACGTTCTCCAGCACTGATGAGTTCCTTCAGATTAGCATATTTCCTTCCCTTTTTCTCTCGCAGCTTGTGGACTACAGGGTGGAGTTCAGCAAGTGGTGGGTGGCAGAATTCAAGACTATCAAGTTTCCCTCTCAGGGAACAGTCTTCGACTTCTACATCGATCCAGAAACAAAGAAGTTTGAGCCTTGGTCTAAACTGATCCCCCAGTTTGAATTTGATCCAGAAATGCCGTTACAGGTTTGTGAGCCTTGCGTAGATTGGTCGTGCGTTTGGTGACTGTAGGCGGGCGTTGGGATGGCACGTAATTAAACATCAAGAACATAACATGAGTGCCTTTCTGCGTGGGGTACAACTAAATCATCCAGTTTTCATTACTGTGCTTGGACAGTGAAGAGTAGCCTTGCTCTGGCCTTTCACATACGACCTGTGTGCAGAAAGGTGGGTTTGGCTGAAGCTCACTGGGAGAAGTGGGATGTGGGACGGCATCGTGACAAAGCCCCCCAGGCACCGCGTCGTCGTCCTGTGCCTGTCTCAAAATAGAGATGTTTTTAGGAGTTCAGCAAAAAATGTCTGCAGGTAGAGAACCGCATTTGCCAGCCACGCTTCTCTTTCCTTTTAGAAGTGCCACTGTGAGCTGATGGCTTGAAAAAGTCGTTCCCGTTTTAGCAAAATGTGTGTTTGTGGGGAGAGCCAGATGCTGCTGCCAGCATCCAGCTGTCAGGGTTTCATCTGCACAGACAGTTCCATTTTAATGGCTGGCAGCTGCGTATCGTTCACCTTCCCAGTGCGGTCTACAAACTGGAGTCTCCTCACCCATTCCCGCCTCTCCCAGTTTTTCTGCTTCCCCAGGCGTGGCTGTGGGATTGTGGCAGTGGTGGGAATTGCTCACCTTCTCCTTCCTCCCCCCACCCCAGGCTTGCCTCGTGCCCACGACCGAGACGGTCCGGCTGCGGTACTTCATGGACCGGCTCCTGGAGCGCCAGCGCCCCGTGATGCTGGTGGGCAGCGCGGGCACTGGGAAGTCCGTGCTGGTGGGGGACAAGCTGTCCTCGCTGGACACAGACGCATACACGGTGAAGAAGGTCCCGTTCAACTACTACACCACCTCAGCCATGCTGCAAGGTGAGGCAGCAGCCGAGCCACAGGACTTTCGTGGCTGCATCGACAGAGGGGTGGCAGTGGGCAGATGACTTCTTACATGGGCAGATGGTGATAAGACTAGGAGTAATGGGTTTAAACTAAAAGAGGGAATGTTTAGGTCAGATGTCAGGAGGAAATCCTTTACCCAGAGGTGGTGAGGCTCTGGCACTGCTGCCCTAAGAGCTGTGAGTGCCCCATCCCTGGAGGTGTCCAAAGCCATGGTTGGGCCCTGGGCAGCCTGAGGTGGTGGGGACAGCCAGCCCGTGGCAGGAGTGAGGCTGGGGGGGCTGTGAGGTCCCTTACAACCCAACCATGCTGTGATTCAGTGATCCTATGAGTTCTGCCTGCATGGTACCCGATGCCCAGGATTCCCATGGGGTTCAGAGTGGGACATGCACTGCGCTTTGGAGGGGAAACCATAGGTGAGCTGCCCGGTCACCTACTGGCTTTGTTTGGTTTGTGTGCTCTGCGCTGACTCTGTGAAGGCCTCAGCTCCTGGTTTCATGGGAGATGATGTTTTCCAACATGAGAATTTGAATTCTGAGCACCAATGACTACAGTTCGGGACTGTGCTAAAGTGTATGCTTAAATCCACTGCTATTTTGCACAGCATGAAGCTCATTCTTGACTTGAGGTTTGTCTTCAAGATGCTTGAATTTAAGCCCATGTAAAATAAGATAGGATCCTTGGCTAGGATCCAAACTGTCCTTGGGACACAATGACAAGAATTGCATCCCA
The DNA here is from genome assembly GCF_002078875.1 of Numida meleagris. NCBI lineage: Eukaryota > Metazoa > Chordata > Aves > Galliformes > Numididae > Numida > Numida meleagris. The sequence continues at coordinate 576,194 of NC_034425.1, forward strand.
GTTACCAGGGAGGATGGTGTGAAGGGAGATGGGCAAGGCTGGGAGCCAGGGCTGCCTGCTCCTGGTGCTGTCCTCTGTGTCCCGTTAGGGACCAGGTCTGCCCCCAGCCTGCAGGGGGGCTCAGAGCCCTGGGGACTTGGTGGCCCTGGGGACCAAGGCAAGGTCAGTTTGCTGTGTGACTTCTTCAGAAACAAAGAGGAAGGAGGGGATTCTTGCAAAGTGGCGTGTTTCGGAAATGCTTTTTTACTTTGAGTTGCCCAGAAGACAGAAAAAAAGTTATTTTCACGTGTTTTTACCAACCAGGAATGAAACAGCCCAGCTCGTTTTGAGTTGAGCACTTGAGAGTCATCATGAAATAAAGCACTGCCTTTATATCACCCCTGTACACCCTTACCTGCTGTGACCCACGTGGCCTGAAGTCCTTTTGCTCCTGCCGCCCGAAATGGGAGCACAGTCCCTGAAGCATCACTGAGACCTTGTCAGGAGCAGGGTGCTGGCAGAGGACTCCCTCTCCCACTGCCTGGTCCCATTTTTCCTTTCTGGGCTCTCTGTGGGATGCCCTGGAGCTGGCGGATGGGCTGAGCTACCGTGTGCAGCGCTGCGATTTGTACACCCCCAGCAGTGTGCCTGTTTGCTGCAGCCATCAGCTGTGGGCTGAGATGGGGACATTCCTCCTCTGCAGAGCGGAGCAAGTCATCCTGCTCAGGGATGAAGATGTGGCTGCGAGCTTTGTGCTGGGAAGCCCGATCTATTCTGCTCGGCAGGCTTCCCCGCTGCTCATTTTTTAGAGTTAATTTGTCCCTTTTGGTGCAGTTTGTCAGTTGGCTGCTTTTTTCCCCAGCAGGCACCGCTTTAAATTTGTAAAACATGGATACAAAGCAGTTTCATTGTTTTTTGTTTTTTGTTTTTTTTAATCTCCTTAAAAAAAAGACCCAAACCTTCAAGCTGGCAATTTCTTAGACAAGGTGCTTGTTTCCCACCCCCACCATCAGCAGGCAGCACATAGAGGAATGCCGCTTGCAAAATCTCGTTTGCAGGGATTGTTTCTTTCAGATTCTAGCTGGAGTATGCAGGATCACAGAGGTAGAGACGTGGACCCTTATTATTATTGTGGGATGTGGCTTCAAATTAAAATGCAGCTTTCACGAACGTGTCACTTGATCCCCAGTAATTGCACTTCAGTGTGATGAATCTCCTGAATACTTGTTTAACCTCAAAAAGGGCTGATTTTATATGTTCATTACGGGCTAATTAAATTTAAATTAAATGCTTATTTGAAACACTTAATTTAACTTGCTACCAGAAATCTCAAATCCTATGGTTTTATTGAAGGGGGAGAGATACTCCGCTGAGGCAGGATTCATCATCTTTCTCAGCACAGTTCATTCCTTTGTGCAGCAACTGTCTGCAACAAGAAGTGGGCTGAATTTTGAGGAGTGGGAAGGAAAAGCTGTCTGCAGTGCACTGGAGCAGTGCAAAAAAAACCAGAACAAATGGTGCTTTAAAGCATATATAATTCATAGCTTGAAAAAAACAGAACATAAATCTCCCTTAATAACTTCTGCACGTGGTAATGATTGGATTAAATGTACATTTTAAACAGAGTTTTATTAAAGTTCCCAGTCCCATTTACATCCGCAGGTCTTGCCTAATTACAAAGAATTGCTGCTTGCCCTGCTCCTATGGATGTGCTGACAACCCAGCCTTGTGTAAATGGAACTAATCCTGCTCTTGGGGCTGGTGGCAGTGAGCCCCCCAGAATGGAATGCGCTCCAAGTCGGCCCATGGGAGAGAATGCATCGCACCCAACAGAAGATAGCTGCTTCTGTTTGGTTTTGCATTTGCTGAGCCAGTAAAGGTAGCTCAGAATCAAAGGAACCAATAGCTGTGAGATGTTATGCACAGCAAGGCAGAGTGGTTTTTATTAAATACTAGCCTGGTGTTGTAAATATGCACCGTGTTTTATAATCTACAACATGTAACCTCAGCCTTCTGCTAAAACTAAGTAATATCTTCCAAAGCACTGAAACAAACTCTCCTTTGTGTACTTTCCCTTGCTCATGCGTGACCCTACTGAAAACTGAGGGCTAATCTGGCGGCTGACATTGGACATGAGTGTTGTCAAACTGTGGGAAGGTCTGGGCGTTCTGGGAAACAGGGAACCTGTGTGGTTCCTGTTAATAAAACTAAAGGTTGCCTGCTCTATGCATCGCACAGCTCCTTGGGCTGGTGCAGCTGCATGTGACATGACATGGAGCTGGGGGGGAACCTGTTCTATTTTTCAGCCATGACCCCGTGGTTGTTTAAATTTGCATCTCTGCCTCCGTACAGGTGTGCTTGAGAAGCCTCTTGAGAAAAAGGCTGGCAGAAATTACGGTCCTCCGGGCACCAAGAAGCTCATCTACTTCATCGATGACATGAACATGCCAGCAGTGGATGCCTATGGGACGGTGCAGCCCCATACGCTCATCAGGCAGCACCTGGACTATGGCCACTGGTAGGAGGCTGCCCAGGCTGTGCTGCTCAGACCTTTTTGTTCAGGCCCAGATTTCGGGATGGCTTTTGGGAGGATGCTGCAGTGCAGTTCTCCCTTCCAGGCCCGTGTTTGCCATTGCATCTTTCTGGGCTGGAGGATCCTGGGGCACACTCAGGTTTGCCCTTCCCCAGCACGCCAGCTCGCTTGCTCCCAGCCTGGCTGAGAGGTGCTTGGCTCTGCTCTTGGCGTGGTGTGCAGCTGTAGTCTTGAGGCAGAGGGGAGCGGGATGCTCAGCATTGATGCCCCACAATCCTGAGAGCAGGGGGAGGTGGCGGATCCAGCCCCTGTGGGGATGCAGCATCCCTGCTGAGCCCTCACTGCAAGCACCTCATGTTGTTTGCACTCAGACAGCAGAAAACAAACATTTTCTAAGCAGAGATAATTTGAAGAAAAACCAGTGACAATGCTTGGGAAGGAGATCAGTGCAATTATACGTTGTAGCCGGCAGCGCTGCGAGGGACACGGATGTTCTCAGCTCTGTGTATAGGGAACATTGGGCATGCACCTCCAGTGCAGCCCTGAAGCCAACCCAGACATCGTGCTCACCCTGCTGTCTTGTTTTGCCTGCAGGTACGACAGGACCAAGCTGTCACTGAAGGAGATCACAAACGTGCAGTATGTGTCGTGCATGAACCCGACGGCGGGGAGCTTCAGCATCAACCCACGCCTGCAGGTAACGCTCTGAGCAGGGCATGCCTGCTGCCAGTTCATTTTGCAGGGCGTTGTTTGAGCATGAGGCCAGAGGAAAACCAGAGAGAGATGCTGCTGTTGTCTTATCAGTAGAAATGGCATTAATTGGTTGGGTGACCGAAATTTGCAGGGGTAAGGCTGCAGACTCGTTATTTTAGACTCCTATTCCCTTGTCTGTTTTTCCTCACATTTTGCTGCTCCATCAGAGGGAAGTGTCACAAGTTGCCAGCCGGTTTAACACCCACTTCTGGGACAGCTTTGGGTTCCCACAAACAGATTTTGCCTTCGTTTAGCTGCTAGTGACCTCTGGAGCGTAGCTCATTAAAGCCTTTTGGTTTCTAAAGTTTCCTGATGGAGCTGGCACTATATTCTCAGAAAAGGAAAGGGAAGGAAAGGGAAGGAGGGGGAAGGAAAGGGAAGGAAAGGGAAGGAGGGGGAAGGAAAGGGAAAGAGGGGGAGGGAGGGGGGAGGAGGAGGAAGGAGGGGGAAGGAAAGGAGAGGAGAGGAAAGGGAAGGGAAAGGGAAGGGAAAGGGAAGGAGAGGAAAGGAGAGGAAAGGAGAGGAAAGG
>NC_034425.1:899725-941892 GCF_002078875.1 Numida meleagris
TTTTTAAATTGGGCCATGAATCAGTTCACATCTCCCCAGCACACACGCAGTCATGCTTAGCACATAACACCCTCTCAGGGAAGCAGAGCCTAAGGACCGCTTTATCAGCCTGCTGCACTCCCCAGCAAGGAAACAATTACTGTGGGTTGATCTCAACTGTTCTACACTGAGACTATCAGCCCTGATTAAACGCTGTAGGTTGGCACAGCAACGTGTGCATGGCTTTATCTGGTTAAGTGGCCAGCCCGCTTCCCCAGCTCTCAGAAGCAGTATCTTTAACTTCCCTCTTCCAACACAGCACCGGAGGCTTTGCCTCTTCCTTGAGGGTGAGCATCTATATGCCTATAGCTCTTCTGAACCCAGCAGTGTCCACCCAGACCAGGCCGCTTCTCCCGATCCCTGCATGCTGGCTGGTCTGTGAGCAGGGGAATCTAGTGACGTCCAGAAATACCCATAGCACCAAATCATTAAGGTTGGAAGAGACCTCTAGGATCACCAAGTCCAACCCAGTGCATCCCCACCATGCCCATTAACCACGTCCCCAAGTGCCACATCTCCATGTTCCTTGAACACCTTCAGGGATAGTGACTCCATCACCTTCCTGGGCAGCCTGTGCCCACTCTTTCTGAGAATAAATTGTTCCTAATACCCAACCTGAACCTCTCCCAGCACAACTTGAGGCCATCACTTCTCATCCTATTGCTGTTACCTGGAAGCAGAGGCCGACTCACACCTTGCCACAGCCTCCTGTCAGGGAGATGGAGAGAGCCATAACATCTCCCCTGAGCCTCCTCTTCTTCAAACTGACCCATCCCAGTTTCCTCAGCCTCTGCCCATCAGACTTGTGCTCCAGACCCTCACAGCCCTGTTGCCCTTCTCTGGACATGCTCCAGGACCTCCATGTCTTTCTTGTAGGGAGGGGCCCAGAACTGAACGCAGCATTTGTCTGTGAGAGATGCCTGGCTTCAGCAGTTCTCCCTGTTTCCACTTCCTTCACAGCATTAAAAAACAACCAGCCAACCAAAAACAAAGAAATAAAAGAAAAATACAGATCAGCCCTTGAAGAAAATCTCCAGGGCGTGGCTGCCAGGTGTGACAGAACAGGAGGCAGGGGTTGTACCGGATCCCTTCCAACACAAACTATTTTATGGTTCTATGAGAATGAAGTTTTATGTATCCATTTTAAGGGCATTATAAATGAGCCTTTCTGTATTAATTTGAGCTAGTATTGTTGTAACTGCTGTGCTTTGATTAGAGGGCTAAGACACTAATTAACTAACCATACAAATTCAGCTCCACACACAAGGTGATCTCCTGTGGGCTGTGCAGGATTTTGTGTGTAACACTGCATCCATGCAGCACGGGCATAAATCTGTTTTCTTTCTCCCAGCACTAATTCCCAGATGAGTGTGGAAGAAATTCAAAAGTTTCCAGCCAGAGAAAATGCCAGCTTAGATGCACATAAAGCCTTTTGGATGACATATTTACAGAAACCAACTTAATTAATTATCTCATAAATATCTCAGCTGTTTTCCCTATTGCAGTGTTAAATTCCACATCTCACAAGCTCTCCCTAGCCGTGGTGAGCAGGAGGAGCTGCCCCACAGCCCTGGCCCCACGCAGTGTCCTGCTGGTGGCACACCACCATGTTTCAATGTTTGCTTAAACCTTCCTGCTTCCTGCAGGCCATGCAGCCCAAGGTCCAAACCATCCTTCTTACACGCCAGCTGGGCTTCTCGCTTGCAGTCAGATCCACAAGCTTCCCCTGCTGAGATGTTCCATCCTTCTCTTCATATGGGGTTGGGTGTCCCTCGCCCTGCGGACAAAGCTAGGGGTACCCTGGGTGAGCTGGATGCTGGGGTTACTCGTGACTCAGCTGTTTTTGCTGTGTCATGAGAAAGGACTGAATCTCTGTTTCCCAAAGACAACTCACACACATGGGGATTCATGTGGGGATTGGGAGTAAGGGAGGACTGATGGCAGCACCTGTACTAGGCTCAAAGAGGTGATGCATGGGTGCATCCTGTTCAGAGTTCTAGTCCAACCTGTAGCCACTGCTCCTGTGCTATTAGGATACAATCTATATAACATGCTTTTCATGTTCCGTCTCTAAAGGGTTTTGGTCTGCATGCAGTGGCCAGTGTACAAACACGGCAGAACTCCCTTTACCCTACAATAAGGGCAGTTTTACCCATTTCCACCCAAAGACAGCAGAGAGCACCTCCACTCCCACAAGCACACAGGCACAGCCCTCCCTGCATGCTGCCTGCCTTACAGCCCCTCACCCCCAAACCACGCTCCCATTGCCTTCCTAGGGGAACGGCAGCAATTACTGACATGGAAAAGTAACCTAGGGGAAGTGTCGAGTGCTTTTCCAATTCTCTCTAATCTGTCTTCTGAAGGGGAAGCAGCAGGGAAGAGTTACTGCTCCGCTCCAACAGGTGCTCAGAAATTATGTCAAGAATCTATGCGCTACTCTGCAAAGGAGAAGAACAAATCACCAAATTATGCTGGAAATGGGAAGTCTCCAGAGGGTAAAAGAGGTGATGTGGCCTCTGAATCAAACTGCAGCATTTCCTAGTCTTGTTCCAGGGTTGTGTTTTGTATGGACTTTTGTAGCTGCGGCCCTTAGTTTCCAAGTAATGCTATCTTTTGAGATAGCGAGTGAAACTGGTGTGTGCCCACGTGATTACATTATCTTAAACCAGCCATTTTGGTAAGAAGATAATCATTTCAGAAATGCTTGAAATGATGGCATTTACAATAATCGCTTTGAATAGGAAAGCTACAAAATTCCAGAAGCAGTCCTCAGATGCACTGGGCCAGTGAGGCTGTTTCTGAGCAAACAGAATTTCTGCAAACACACAGTGCATGTACGCTGACCCTTCATCCTGATGTTTCTGCAATGACTTTCTGTGGAAAGCAGTGAGAATGACTGTTGGGTAAAGCAGTTAATGGCAGTGCAGCTGCTGCTGCCTCGGTGAGCTCTGAGAAGCTGAGTCCTGAAACCACATCATCTCAGGAAACCTACAGGAGACGTCACAGGATGAATGCAGAGGAAATACCTTTATGTACGTCACAGCCTCAGCGGCCTTCTGAGGGGCCTGGTCCTATCGGTGGGAACAGAAAAGGCAGAAGGCGGAAAGACGGGCTTGTTATTACAGAATGAGTCTGGTAGTAATGAAAAGGCTTTTTCTGGCTGGAGGAAAAGAGCTTGGGTAAAAGCACAGTGTGAAATGATACAGCGCATGGTAATAGTGCAGCCAGCAGAGGAGGAGGTGATGCTCCCTCTGTACCAGCACTGGTGAGGCCGCACCTCGAGTGCTGTGTTCAATTCTGGGCCCTCACTACAAGAAAGACATGGAGGTCCTGGAGCATTTCCAGAGAAGGGCAACAGGGCTGTGAGGGGTCTGGAGCACAAGTCTGATGGGCAAAGGCTGAGGGAACTGGGATGGATCAGTCTGGAGACGAGGAGGCTCAGGGGTGACCTCATTGCTCCCATACAGCTCCTTGACAGGAGGCTGTGGCAAGGTGTGAGTCGGCCTCTGCTCCCAGGTAACAGCGATAGGATGAGAACTGATGGCCTCAAGTTGTGCTGGGAGAGGTTCAGGTTGGATATTAGGAAAATTTTCTTCTCAGAAAGAGTGGTCAGGCATTGGCACAGGCTGCCCAGGGAGGTGGTGGAGTCACCGTTTAAGAGACATGAAGATGTGGCACCTGGAGACATGGTTAATGGGCATGGTGGGGGTGGGCTGACGGTTGGATTTGATGATCTTAGTGGTCTTTTTCCAACCTGGAAAAGGAGAGCTGGAGCTCTCCTCACTGCATCAGGAGCACAGGACAGAAGCACGGCCTGTGTGGAGCACCACCCCAGAGCTCCGAGTGCAACCTGCATCCCCTCACTGCTAACAGGGCGCTGTGCCGATCGTTCCCCAAGACTGCAGATTCCTAGAGGTAGAAGTAAGTTGTGCTGGTGCCGTCTGTTTACTTGTTTAAATGCTTATAAAGAGTCGCTTCTGGGTATTTGATCTGGTTTTATATGATAATTCCAGTGCTTTCTCATAACGATCTCCATAGCTGGGAGGAATGCTGGTAAACAGCGCTGTGCAGGGCTCTGCAATCAAGTAACGTTCTCCTTTATTGGGGTTAGATACGCAGGGATATGACAGGGAGACACTCCCCAAGTACAGCGAAGCAATCTAACAGCACAACGCTAATGAGAGGCACAAGGCCACCAACTCCCTGCGCTGCGCTTTGAAATTGTGCCCTGGAGTGCCTTTCAGCACGGGTTGCTCCAAGCCTAATTCAGAGACACGGCTGTGTCTCTGAATGCTGTACGCAATCTGTGGAGCTGAGCAGCTGCTTGGGAAGCGAGCAACATCAGAGCCAGTCAAGCTACGCTTCTTCTGCTGGAGATTTGCTGATCTAATTTAGAGAGGGCCTAATATTCCCCTTCTAATTAATTTGTTCTGTTCGCCTGCGACTGAACTGGCTTTTGTTCTTTGGGAGCTCCTCAAAAATTAGATGCAATACCTGATGGAATTTAATTATATAGGCTGGGAGAAAGCAATTAAGGGCAAAGGGAGGGCTGATGGCACCACACACAGCTTCAAGGGTATTAGCAGAGGGGAAGGTGGAGGATGCTTTGTCACAGCTGGAGGGAGAACACCAAGGAGTGATTGTCTCCAGCAGGAACTTTAAGGGCAGAGATAAACTTTCTGTGGCAGCTGATGCCTTTGCAAGGGTCCGATGAGAATTACTTTGTGATGGCTGGATTTCTCTCAGATACTATTTCAATTAAAAGTGAAAACAGGTCCAAACCTCACCTTTGGCCTTATGCAGCAGATTGTGTTCCTGACACTCTCTTATCCCCTTGGAGCTGTGTGCTCCCACAGCAGGGAGTGCAGCAAGCTAGTGAAGGGTCCCCATGGCGCTCAGCACTAAGACCTTTGCTCCTGACCTCGGCCAGGGCCAGCTTGTCCTGGAGCTTGGGAAGCCCTGGGCCTCACATCCCAGTTCTCAGTGGGAGAACAGAGTTACCTGAGGTGCTAAAAGTGAAGGTAATTCAGCAGTGGGGCTCCTAGGTTGAACTTCAAGAGAGATTCTGCAAAATAGCACAATGCACAGTGTCTGGTCACCGCAGCCATGACCTTCTCTGCGATTATTATTCAGAGAAAAGTAGTGGAATGGCATGAAAGGGAAAAAATAGCAAAGCGAAGAAGAGAGTGGAGAGCGAGAACTGGGACAAATGAGAATGTCTGATCACAAGAAATTGTTCTGTTAGACTCTTGGAAACTGCTGAAAGTCACAACTGAAGATATTCGTTGACATGAGCACCCCCCCGGCTGTAAAAAGTGCAGAGTACAAACTCTTCCACACTCATACTGCACTTCAAGGTACTTGAGTAGCAGTGATGCTCAGGCAGCCTGTGCCAGCAGATACCTTATGGATTTGGGTTCCAAAGCAGTGGGAGAGGGATGGGTTCGGGGCCTGGATGTCCGTAAAGCCAGGGATACCCAGTTTCATAACTCCCATCAGTTTCCTATGACAAGGGTGGCTGCAGCCTCCTGCCACAGCACTAACCCAGGGACAGGCAAAGTTGTCACTGTAAAGGAAAGTCAGGGGACAGAAAGGTGGCAGAGGACTTGTTTCTGCTCACAGAGCAGTGGGATCCTCCTGGGAAGATGTACCAGGAAGGGGTGTATGGACATAGATCTCCTAGAGATGGTCTTCCAGGCTGCACATCCCTACCCAAACACCATCATCTGGATAAGTAATGGGAAATGGAAGAAAACCGTGTTAAAGCCTTTTGCCTTAAACAAGCTGGTTAAAGCACTGGCACTCAGAGCCTGCCACATTCCAAGAAAGACCTTTTAAGGCTCAGAACCCTAAGCCTTGCTCTCCCTAGGAAACGCTAGCACATCCAGCTGACACCCAACCACATGTGAACTTGACAGTAAGAGACCAGAAATAAAAGAAGTTTTGTGACATTTTGTGACACGGTTGGATCTCACATCTCTCCCAGTCAACTGCAGCTGGTGCATGGGCTATGGGATTGCATGTTGAATTGTGATTCATGATTACAAAGCAAGAACAACAGTACTGGGCACCAATTTCATGACTGCACAACACACCCTATACTATTTTTCAATCTACAGTCAAAGCTGTGTTAATTGGCATTTAAATTCTTTAGGTGGAATTGAAATGGCCCCTGATTTTGCCCCCCAGCATGCACCAGTCTGACCTTTTCCAGTACTTACAAGGGTTCTAGTCTTGTGTACGAGATTTAATGTAATTAACTTGTTTTCCAGGGAGAGAGGAGTGAACTGGGGAGAACATGGCAAATTGGGAAGCCTGGAAAGAATGATTTGACATTGATTGCCAACAGTATATTAAACTGTCCAGTGTGAGTTGTATATTTGTTCTGCTGTTCCCAAAGGTTATTGGCTGGTATGGTTTTTGATGGTTTATTTACTAGTTTTACAATTTATGGCTGCTGACATCACGAGCAGAGCAAATCGGACACAACTCTGACAGCGGTGATGATAATGACCAACAACGATCTCTTGGGATTAATGCCTACCACCAATCTTGTGCCTGGCCTGTGTTGCCCAGCACAGTGACTTTCAGTGAGTTACAGTGACTGTGTTGAAATAGAGGAGCAGACTATGGGAGGGAGAGCAATACAGATTTCATTTAAGTCTGGGAAATTTTTCAGTAGTGTTATGGCATGTTTTAGGAGGAGAACAAAGGTTTCAGGTGGCCTGTGGTATTTTGTGTCCCCTCACCAGTCCTCACTGCTGTTTTTTCTGGGTGAGCCATACTATGACTTTCCTATGCTCCCCCAGCCCACATCAAATGCAATTCCTCTCATTTTACAGCTGTCTGCTGCTGGAACTTGGACTCCCAAAGCAGGAGAGGGGCAGTACACAGCCAGCCATGCATGGTGACCTTCCTCCATGATGGGATGAAGGGCAATTACAAACCCCAGCACATGGTGCTGTGCAGTTGCACCCAGACTGTGTCATCCCAGGTCAGCATCCCTCTGTGCTCAGGGAACTAGCAGCATGAGCAAACAAACACAAGAGATATTTGGAGACCAGTGTTTCTACATTTGCATCGGGGTTATGTGACAACTAGCTGCTGAGCACGGGGGAGACTGACTTCATGGCACCTGGCCCACAAGGAAGAAGGGACCAGAAGACATCAAGACGACTCTTTGCTTTGGAGGTCTCAGGCAAATGGAAACTGGGTGGAAACTGGGGCTGAAATTGCACAAAATTGCTCGGCGTCATCATCACAAAGAAAATAAGACATTCTACAACTTTAATCAAGCATTTCACTTTGGACTTCCACTATTTTTATACCATTTTTAAGACGAGATGCTGTTGACGTTACAACTTGTTTTGTACAGGAAACCTTGTATTTTTCTTTTGGAGAATGTCAACGTTAAATGCATCAGTGTGGTAGAAAAGGAAATCCAAGTAGGAATGCACACTGAGAAATATTAAAAAAATCCTATTTGCTGCTCTTAGAGACAGTCACCCTCTGGCCCAATCCTAAAGGCAGAAGCCAGAAAAGACACACTGAGGTGCTTTGCAGATGAGATCTGGAGAGTGCAACAAGTGCAACTAAGGAAAACTGCCCCAGGAGTCCCAGGGTATCCTGAAAATAGTTGAAACTAACAAAAGGCTTTAAATGAATATAGTAGCTTGCACATTGTAAACTCTATGGGACAGCAGGATGATGCTCCCATGAAGGCAGATTGTCTTCCATCTGCCATGGGGTGGCTTTGCACCTTCATGTAAGGGAGAAGCTGACCGTTGTCAGAGCTCAACATGAGTCAAAGTTGGTGTCCCTTGATTCCAGTCTGTTACTTGGAGAGGAAAGGCAAGGAGATGGGTGACACAGAACTTCGTGTGTGAGTGCTGCTAAGCTGTAAATGAAGGAGAGCCGAGGGATGGAGCCTGGCTTGTGCATACCAGAAAGCACTTGGTGCAGTGTAGGATCACCTCACAACACCAATGTGCACTTGGTGCAAATCACTGATAATCCCCCAAAACACAAAATAACTAGAGCTCTAGATGGGGTATCAGTGTCACAACAACTGCATCTTAAAAGCAAAGAAACTGCAGAGAACTACGGGTAGGTTTCTTTTGCACAGCTGCAGCCGCTGCATCATGCTGGGCAGCCATTGCTTCACCCCAGCGTACTTGCAGCCCTGCTGCTGGAGGAGGAAGGAAACGAGTCCTCAGGGAGCCTCAGCCCTTTAATGAGAATCTGCCAGTAGCAATGTGTGCTGTTCAGATACACTAATGAAAAAAACGTTCCTTTCCCTGTGACAAAGCTTCCTGCACTTCCAGGAGTCAAGAAATTTCAGGACAGGCAACGAATCCTGATCAATGAGGACCCAACGAGGCATGCTGGGTGCTGTAGCCAGTGGGGTTACCGCAGTGTCATTGTCCCTAGGTGCAAAGCCCAGCGGGGGATTCCCTTCCCCCTTTCCTCAGTTTCAGACCCAGATCACCAGAAATGTCAGAAAGTTCCACTGACTTCCCAGACTTGATCCCAACAGACCCAGCAGCAGATCTGGATGCTTCCTCCCTCCTCTTTCTTATGTATGGCCAGGGAGTAGTAGGAAGGACAGAATGGGAGACACTGAGAGACACAGGAGGGATGAAAAGGAACATGGGAAGGGAGAAAGGTGGAGAAGAAATGAAGACAGAAAAGGGATGGATGCAATTTAGCAAAAAATCCTTAGCAGGAGTAGCCCTGTGCATTCAGGATAAAGATTGCCCTGAGCAGTTCCTGAAGGGAACATGGCATGGGGAAAGGGCACTCTACAGAGGGAAGGGGCATAGTTAGAGGACTGTGCAAAGACAATCAACCAGGGGAAGTATCCCACACCGAACAAAGAGTCTTCCCATCCCTATCCCGGTGACTATGGAAGGGGGGTCAGAAAATGAGGATGCTAGAAACTTCCACATTCATGTTGGTAGGAGCAGGCTGAGAGCAAGTGTTTTCTCAGGAGTCAAGCAATTCAATGTCCACATCTAAAATACTGGGCTTTTTTCAAGCTCACTGCAGGTTTACATCACTTTGTATTTGAGGTGGGGTTTGGAAACTATTACACTTCAAACACAGAGATCAAATTTTCTTCTGTCTTCCGGAAACTTTTTTTACAAAACCCTGCCTGCTTCTTCCAAGAACTCATTCCATCACTGCATTTCCCTCAGTTTTACGAGTAGGATCAGCGCTGAGTACTATTTCTCTTCCTATTTCTACCAGCAATAAATGGAGCTGTCACAATGAGCTCCACAACATGAACCCATCATGTTATATTAACTTGATGTCATTCAGAGGGACCTCAGCAGACTCGAAAGTTGGGCCCAGGTGAATCTAATGAGGTTCCACACAGCAAAGTGCAAGGTTTTGCACTTGGTCTGGGGAATCCCAGGCATATATACAGACTGGGAGGAGCAATCCTTGAGAGTTGCCCTGCAGAGAAGGACCAGGGGGTCCTGGTGGATGAAAAACTGAACATGAGCCAGCAGTGTGCTCTTGCAGCTCGGAAAGCAAATGGTATCCTGGGCTTCATCAGAAGAGAGGAGGCCAGCAGGGACAGGGAGGTGATTGTCCCTCTCTACTCTGCCTTCGTGAGGCCCCATCTGGAGTACTGCATCCAGGTCTGGGGCCTCCAGTACAAGAAAGACAGGGAGCTGTTAGAGAGGGTCCAGAGGAGGGCCACTAAGATGATCAGAGGGCTGGAGCACCTCTGCTATGAAGACAGGCTGAGGGAGATGGGCTTGTTCAGCCTGGAGAAGAAAAGGCTGCGGGGTGGCCTAATTGTAGTCTGCCAGTACCTGAAGGGAGCCTACAAACAGGAGGGGAGCCAGCTCTTTGACAGGGTAGATAATGGCAGGATGAGGGGAAATGCTCTTAAGTTCAAGGAGGGAAGATTTAGGTTGGATATCAGGGGGAGGTTCTTTACTAGGAGAGTGGTGAGGTGCTGGAACAGGTTGCCCAGACAGGTTGTGGATGCCCCGTCCCTGGAGGTGTTCAAGGCCAGGTTGGATGGGGCCCTGGGCAACCTGATCTAGTACTAGATGTGGAGGTTGGCGGCCCTGCCTGAGGCAGGGGGGCCTGGAGCTTGATGATCCCTGAGGTCCCTTCCAACCCAAGCCATTCGATGATTCTTTGATTCTAAGAACCCCAACTGAATTACTTTACGTGCCTCTGCATCTTTTGTGCTATTTGTGCCAAAATTCAACACAACCCACTTCTGAAATCCAAAAGGATCCCTGACAGTTTCCAAAGGATCCCCAAATGTCAGTACAAAGGGAGAGCTGCAGTTTTTATTGCATTTCCTCGCACTCCAGCCCAAGCATTAAGGCCTCAGCAGTGTAATGCAGCCTGCTGTGGTGGGTGATCTAACCCAGCTCTGAAGGCAGTACATGGAAAAATAGCAGTTCAGCCTCCTACAAAGAGAGTGTTTGAATGTTCACCCACACGACCACAGTGGTTGGTGGGACTGCTGAGCGTAGGAGAGGTGATGGAAAGGGACGCAGCAGTGGTGGCTCTGATGGATGGAAAGCTGACAGTTGTGATGTTAGCCTGCCTGGTCTCTTTGGACAAGTCACGTCTCCTCCTGTGCTTCAGTCTGACAACTGGTAAATGGTGATAATACTTATTTTCTCAGCTGGGCTTTGGGATGCTCCTTATTAATATTTATGAACAGCTCTGTTTATAATTGTGAGTAAATAAATGGAAATTGACAGTCTAAGGATACGAGATGTCCTATTTCACACACTAAATGGAGCCACTTCTTGTTTCTGCTTTCTTTTTAAGCAAGGAAGTCAGCAACAACACCTTCAAAAACTCTCACACCTCAAATTGAGCCCCAATTAAGAAAGAAAAGAGACAAATCCCACTGACCTCAGGAAAGACTTGGGGAAACTCTTGCAGTATCCTGTTTTTTTCTTATATCACTTTGAGAGGAAACACGATGCGCAAATATTCAACAGCATTTGGGATCCTATCACCCACTCACCTTCCCATGACATCCGTAGTAGTTTCCCTCTTGCATCTTCCCATCCCACTTTGTCCTGACCCTGTCCTTGACCCTGTCCTCATCCCTGTTTCCAGCTCAGCAGACAGCTGCTGGTGCTCTTTTCTAAACTCATCCCTTCTAAAATCCACTGCTCACGCAACGGTGGAGCTCCTTGAGCCTCAGGTGCCTTCTGCTACTATTGTCTAAACAGAGTCCTTCCACGTGGCGGTGCTTTCATGGCACTCTTCACTCCTTCCTCTATCAAGCTACTCCATAAGGACCACAGAACAAACTTCTTTTTCTGAAGGGCACTGCCCTGAACAGTGCTTTCAGCATCGCAGTCACTCATCAAACACTCATCCACCTGTGATAATCCCTACATAACTCAAGCTCTGGATCCAAGCACTTATTTAAGGACACTGCTTCTGAATGCAGCATATTTTACATGACAGACATCGACACCAGGGCTCAGAAGACCTGTCTACTGGTTCTGGCTTGGCTTCATGATGGCTCATTGAATTTGGGGAAATGTTTCATATTGAATTCCAAATCAGCTTCTCCATTTGTAAAGAAATCATGGGTGTTGAATCAAAGTGCTTAGAAACACGTTAACAACAGCACTTATAAGTAACTTTCTGGAAAGAAAGTCAGCACTGCTTTGAAAATGGCTTTTGAATAACAAGAATGTCAGTCCTGCACGACTATTAAACATGCTTTCATTGATTATTAGCTGATACATTTTCACCTTTCCCCGAATTACTGGACTTAGCAACCCTTGAAGATGGCTCTATCCTCTAACACGAGAGGTTGTACTGACAAGCAATGGATGATCTGTGCAGCTGCTGAGATGCTGCCTGCCGGGGGGCCATGATTCAAGGGTCCCACCAAAGGGATTGCTAAGAAATCCCCACTTCACAACTCAGGGAGGTGGCTTCACAAAGTGACTTGCTTCCAGACCTGCCATGTATTTTAACTGCTTATGATAATGTGCTGTGCACATCACAACAGAAAGCTGGTAACATGCTTGTGATCACAAGTTAAATAGGCTGAATACATCACTGACACCTCAAACGCATTTCATCCTTGACATTCATTGCTCCAAGAGGTTTTAGAGGTGTTAGTAGAGCAGTCTAGAGTGGGCTGGAAATGGCTGAACAGAAACAAAGGCAACAAACATCCATAGCCAAGCCTAAAAAACAGTGATAATACAAATAAAAAAACCCAAAAACATAGGAAAGCCAATTGTAAGTTAAAAGGCATTGAGAAGAAGAGAATGGGCTGGAGAAGCATCCTGGAGCTGTTTGATAGGATGCTGGTGCTGAAGGAAGAGGCTGGAGAGAACTAACAGGTGAGAGGCTGACATGACACAGCTGTTCTACTTTTGCCTCTCTTTTCCTTTCTGAGCTGCAGCCAGAGGATGTGGATGTCGAAGGGCTCACGTCCATTAAGCCAGATGCCAGAGCAAGGGATTTCAGCACCACACTTGAGATCTGCAGATCTCACAGGGTTCTGGTTGTTGTTCTGCACCCACACTGTCAAAAGCCCGAGCTGATGAATTGCTGTGAGCAACAGCACGGCATTGACTTTGTCTCAGATCTACCTTCCAGCTCTCTCCATGCAGTGCAGTCCTTACCCCTCTCCCTGTTGGGATCTTCTCTCTTTGCTCCACACACCAGCACTATTCCACCACCCATGGGTCCTTCTGTTCAGCACAATGGGCAGCTGGAAAAAGCACCCTGGCACCTGCCTGCCCTACATTAGCATGGGAGTGCTTTAGTGCCCATGCTGTCAGGAGATGTCACGGAGTTAAATTGCACAAGACAGCCACTGATGGATTATGGCACCCAAAATTAACAAGAGGGATATTTATATTTTCGCTGCCGAAGCCCTGGAATGAGTCCCTTTTTGTTTGGCAGCACTCCCCCAGAATTGCATTAGAAAGCTGCTGAAGGCTAAGGCAGATGCTTGCAGAAAGCGAGTGCTGGCTTTGTTTACTAGGTAGTTACTCTCACACGGAGGAATTCAGCCAGCCACTTTGATCTTAAAGGTGACACCATTATTTTTCTGCCTCTCCTGAAAGTGAACTCAGCTTTGGACCCTTTGTGAAATAGTTTTATTTGAGAACAGTTTTCTTGGGCTGAGTCACTCTGAGCCTGTCCTTCGCTAGTCCTGGGCCACATTTGCACATGATTTTGGTCATTTCCTATCCAGAAAAACACTGGCAGAGCTCTCTGGTGGCAAAGTCTTAACGAGAAAGTACATGGTGGCTCAGTAAAATCATTGCAGTGCCATATGTGGAAGGATGCTGAGAGCAGCTTGCGGAGTGGGGGCTGCATAGCAGCTCGAGTCTGATCAGCAGCCTGGTCTGTGGGATGGGCAGAGCTATGGGCAGTGACACTGATCTTGTTCCTTGTGAACAGAGCTGGGAAATGTGACAGCTACCATCGAGCCAGCTCCTTGCATCCAGCCCTGTATTATTTTCCTCTCCTGCTGCTCAAAACAAGAGCTCAGCGGGCATTTTAATTTTAACAAGCAACTGTAAGCAAGAGTAGTTTTAACCCTCAAATTTGCAGCTCGCGGCGGTAACTTTCTCTGGCTCCAGGGAGCTGTGACGTGAAGCTGCAGAACTGCTCACAGACCTGGGATCCTGGAGGACCTCGTGTCCCCTTGAGCAGGACCCCGTGTCCCCATGGGCAGAACACTGTGTCCCCATGGTCAGGACAAACCTTCACCACCTCCCTCACCTGGGGCACTTCTCCCACCAACAAGGCTGGCGTTGACTCCGTCCCTGAGCATCCCTTGGCAGTCAGCAAACAGCCCCGGGGGCAGACACCATGCCACCTTGCTTGCAGGGCTATTTTCTGTTTGGCTGAATTGCTAATGTCATCGTAATTACTTAGGAAAATTCCTTAATCAAAATCACATTTATGGAGGTAATGAGCAAATAGGTCAAGGAGAGCATTGTCTGCTTTCTAAACAGGAGCCACTTCCTTGAGCATCTGCAGAGCTGGCTGCCTTGAAGGACCACTGGAGAAGGATGGGGCTGTGGTCCAAGCCACATCAGAAGTGCAAACTGCCCGAGCAGGAGTGCCCTCCTGGGAGCTGCACGCACTGGGGATGCTGCAGCACACACCTCAGAGCACTGCTTCACGCAGCACATGGTGCTGCTCAGCCATCCAGGAGCACATTGCTTTCAAGGAGAGGCCACAAGTCCCTGAATAGATCTGGCCAACCAGCTACAGAACCCAGAGGTCTTGGTGGAAAGGTAGCTGATGAAGCTGTCCTGATTCTTGGGGAGATGAGATTGGTTGGAGACTAGGATAGCCTGAACCATTACAAATACAGAGCAAGTGTTCTGCACAACTTCCTAATTTGAAAAACTGAAGGTGAAATCAGTACTACTGCAGCATAAATTCCTGTCGAGGTGCTCAGCATCCCTGTGCCATGGACCAGCAGGTTGGTCCCCCTCTCCCTCCTGCTGGAAATCTTTCTGCTAGGTGACTGTCTCCATCTAGTTAAGTCCATGCTGTCAGCTTCACAGCTGAGTGTTCAGAATAAACCCACATCACACACAACCTTTTGTCACCACACTACACATCTTTTCTAGATCACTCAAAAGCACATTGAACAGCACATATCCCCAAACAGATCTTCCAGCACTCCAGCAACAACACTCATCCTGTTTTATACCTGACTGGTTGTCCTCATTCATTGCATTCTATCCTTTAATCTCTTATTAATTCTTGGGAAGACCTTTCCTCCTATCCCATGGTATTTGCAAGCACTGCTGATGAAAGACCTTGCTGGTCTTTTTTCCTTTTCTGAAGGAAAATGTCTGCACTGCGTTGACAGAACCACTTCCATCCACCTGTCAGTCGATTCCTTCTCTGCACGCCAGCAGACTCACAATGCGTGCCTTCCTTTCACAAAAGCCATCTCGACTCTTTCGCCTCGTTTTATTGTAATCCCTCGCACTGCACCTGCTCTACCAGCTCATCTTTCACATTCCCAGCATCATCTCTAAAGACTTTCTATAGATGAGTGTTGCATTTGCCACCTTCCACTCATCCAGCACAAAGGCTGATTAAATGGTTAGACCGAACTGCAGCTCTCCTTAAAAATCCCTTCCCATTCTATACAGAACATCACTGACCCTTTAGTGTTGTGGAGCCCTTCAGAAGCATCCCCTGCACCGTCAGCACATGGGAATCTCCTGTCCTCCCACTGCAGGGAACATCAGTTCAGATTTCATCAAGCCATTTGCCAGTGGTTTTGCCTTCCTTGAACATCCTCCTGTTTTGAAGACACACACTGCCTTAGTTCTCTAGCAATATCACACGCCCCAAACATGTTACTCACTATAAAATTACCGTGTTTTGATTTTGGGGACAGTGCTCCAAGCATGGCATCAGCAACACTCTACCTAATCACAAATTCTGAGAAAAATCAGAAAAAAATTCTTGGTGTCCTGTTTCTTTGGAAAACTTCTTTGGGAGCTCCCTTGGTCTCCACTCCATATCTCACTCCATCCAGCAAAGGTAACCCAAGACATCAGACAGAAGAAAAAAACACACACATATTTCTGATACAAAACCTCCTTTTGTCTTGCATAGGGGAAGTCCCTACATCATGCATCGGAGCTGGCTGGGGACAGCTTCCTGAAGCAGAGATGGAGGTACTGTCCCCATCCCTACACTAAGAGTCATCCCAGATTGGAACCTCTCCCACTCCAATGGTAAGAAAGATTCTGAAGTTGGACGCCATGGGTTGGGCCAGCCTCCATCTCCTGGTTGCTTGACATGGATGTCCTCACCAGCAGGGTGGTGGGTTTTTGCTAATTAAAAGTGCCCCAGGAAAGCCTGAGTGCCTGATTTATGGAGGGCAGTGCAATTACCCTCATACACAATTCAAGACTGTAAATCATGAAGGGCTGGCTGGCAGCAGACAGTGAAACATTAATGATCTTACAGCTGCTCAAAGGTAAATATTTCATTAGCTCCACCAAGTACCATTGTGACAATTATGTTAAGCCCATGTTCACAGGTGTCATTCTGCAACTTAATGCAATGTTGGGACCACGTCAGTGCGAGCAGAGCTAAATCCTCCTGAAGTGACTGGACAGTTGGGGTCTGTCAGCTCCTAAAAAAGTACATATGGCTTCAAATCTGGGCACACAAAGACACGTGCACATGTGGTGACAGTAGAAAGGTGAGAACCAGAGTTAAAAAGCAACATTTGTACTTCCGTGCAGAAAGCAGCACTCCCCAGGCAGCCACAGGATGTCCCTCAGTGCCAAAGGCAGGGAAGCAGCTCTTTGCTGCGAGATTATGAACCCTGAAGAAGTCCAAGCATGGGAGAACCAAATGCATCAAAAACGTGGGGTTCTCCTTACAGAAAAGGAACGAGACCTTTGCTGCCAGCCCCTTGCTCCTCTGGCTATTAAGCTGCACAAATTAATAGCAGCAGGACCCTCTCATTGGGCCATCTGCTCACTTCTGCAGATGGAGCATGCTGTCTGGGTAAGTCTGCTATCACTGGTGCTGATGCTCCTCACCTGCCCTGCTTTGGGCACTTGTACTCCTTGTTCACACTGATCCTGAACCTGTGCTGAGTGTGGTGCTCATCCCCTGAAATCGCAGCTGAAAGTCCCAACAATCCTGTCCAAAATGTTGATTTTTCACATTGCATCCATACAAAATATGCTCACAGAAACAGAGACAGACAAAGGAGCTGACACAGCAGCATGTAAGAAAGTAGCAATGAAATGCAGAGGGTACAAAGGGGAGATGAGGAGGCATCTGGGAGAAATTTGGTCAGATGAACACTAACAGCAGTGTGCTGGGGCTGGAAAGCAGTGGGGTTAGTCAGAAGTGAGTGACACAAATGGCTTTGCCTGGAGCCTGGAACAAAAGGAAGCAGAACCAGAATTCTGGTGCAGGATGTGCAACCAGACACGGCATGGGTAGCAGAGTCTGCAGCAGCAACACAAAGGGGAAATTGGGCACAATGAGCTGCATGCTCCTCAGGAGGAGGGAGAATCCTGTAAAAAACTCACGGGCAAAATAATTATGGAGAAGATGTTGAAAAGGAGGTTACTGTAGGACTTGAAGCCTGCTACAAGCCTGCACAGTGGGACACAAGTTTCAATAGAAACCTTTGTAATGTTCTCAGTCGTACACCACTGAGAAGTGCGTCATTGTGGGAGAGTTTAACTCCCACCCCCAGACTAGAGAAATAATACCACTGATAACAGGAAAGCCCAGTTTCTTCTGGATGCAGCAGCTGACAGATTTCTCCATCAGGCAGGAGGACCACCAGAGGTCATGCTGTGGGACTGGAGCATGACTGCATCATGCAGACAGTCTAAGTAGACTCCAGCTGAAGTATAGGTGTAACGTGATTGTCTGGAACATCAATAGACTAAAGAGCTCAGAATCTGAATGCTGGGAAAGCTGTAATTTTGTCGGATTTTGAGGCTAATGCTATCCAATCTGAAGGATGTGGGAATCTCTGAGTGATCTAATAGGTGTCTAGCATTAGCCACGGCCATATCTAGATATGATTTTTGTGGATAGTACGAAGTACCCCGAACCACCCCTTTCCTTGGGTGGTGTGACTGTGCAACACTTGTCTGAAAGCTCAGCTGCCTCATTCTGTTTCTGTGGCATATTAGAAAGAGAGGATCAGCTCTGACATACGTACTGAAACTGAGAAATAATGTGGAATACTTTGCATTTATTAAGTGGATGAATCCTTTCCAAAGCAATTTAAGACACTCAGAGCAAAATCTCCATGCTTGTTTTCCTGAGAGAACCTATGCTGTAGTTGTGGCATGGCTGCAAACTCCTGCCTCTGGGCTGCGGATGGCGGCTCGTTGCTTCTGCAAACACTGCAGTGAGGTCCCATGGGCACAGTCCCTGTGCCAGTGATGTTTGTGGTAAAGTGACCGGAAGGCTTTAGCAACAAACATGCCAGATTTGTGTTTACTGATTGCTATTGTGCCACACAATCACTCTCATGCATGGAAGATGGTGTCACAACAACTCGTGTTAAGCCCTCGGCGCAAACTTCCCACTCCTAAGTCATGAGAACAGACAGTGTTGATCAGAACCTGTCCTTGTTCCCCTGAACCCTTTGATGGACAAGCACACGCAGAACAACATCAGGAGACAGGAGAAATGAAGGCAAGTGGAGACATTATCACAGACATGAGCACAGACTGGGAGAATAACTCCTTGAGAGCAGCCCTGTAGAGAAGGACTTGGGGGTTCTGATGGATGAAAGGCTGGAGATGAGCCAGCAGTGTGTTCCTGCAGCCCAGAAAGCCAATGGTACCCTGGGCTGCATCAACAGAGGGATGGCAGTGGGCAGGGAGGGGACTGTCCCTCTCTGCTCTGCCCTCATGATGCCCCACTTGGAGCACACTGCATCCAGGCCTGGGGCTGTCAGCACAAAAAAGACACAGAGCTGCTGGAGCTGCTCATAGGGCTGGAGCACCTCTGCTATGAAGAGAGCCAGAGGTGTTCAGCCTGGAGAAGAGAAGGCTCCGGGGAGACTTCACTGGGGCCTTCAGTACCTCAAGGGGCCTACAGGAAAGCTAGGGAGGGACTCTTTGTAAGAAAGTGTGGCAACAGGACAAGGGATATTGGATTTAAACTAACAGAAGGGAGATTTAGGTTAGATGTTAGGGGAAGATTCTTTACTCAGAGGGCAGTTAGGCCTGGGCACTGCTGTCCAGAGCTGTGGGTGCCCCATCCCTGGAGGTGCCTGAGGCCGTGGGTGGGCCCTGTGCAGCCTGAGCTGAGGGGGCAGCCAGCCCACGGCAGTGAGTTGGAACTAAGTAGTATCTTCAAGGTCCTTTCCAAACCAAGTCATTCTGCAATTCTATGATTCTGTGATTAACCCAGATTCTTGTGCTGCCCTCTGCCACAGCAGAGAGACTGACGGCAGAAAGGAAAGGACACTAAGGTAGGTATGTTCGACAGTGAGAATTGTCTGCCACCTTAGCATCCCCAGTCAGGCAGCACCTGAATTCCTCTTTGGTCATCCTTGGGCTTCTAAGATTCTTACTGAGGAACATGACCCACACAGCAAGCAGCCTCAAAAGGAAGAGGACATCGGCTAACCCAGAGCGCTGCAGCTCTGCTAGCACCAGGCACTGATGCTACATGTGAGGGCAGTCAGAAACCTGAGAAATGGGGTGAAAAGCTCTGAGATCCACAGTGCTCAGCCCCCAGGCAGCTGGGGGATGCCTTGGAGATGGCGGCAGCTGGAGCCACCTGAGTGCATCCTGCACACAAAGAGCCCTTTCAACTTCCCTTCCCCAGCCTGCTTCCTGATCACTGAATATATTAATATTTAAGTGGGATTTAGTAGAAACACTTGTTCTGCTAAGCTGGGCAACGTGGATGCACAGTCTTTGTCTATGATTTCCAGTAGCCTGAGAACTTCCGTGTGCCTAACACTGCATTTAGTCAACAGCATGGACACCTCATCACCTTTCTTGTATCCTCTAGCTAACACAAGGACTAATTCCTTTCAAACTTCCCCGAAGACAGCTATACTATAAGGGCCATAGCACTGCTTGCTACAAGGAGGATAGGATAGGTATATGAATGCTGAGTGCAGGCTGCCTGTGTGAGCAGTACAGAGATTTGTTGTACGGTTCCAGGACTGATTTGGATTTCACATTCCTCTGGCAAACAAGATGTAGCCAGAATAGCTGCACCCAGCCTGTGGAGCTTGCTGAGAAATACTTTCTCGGTAGGAAAAACTGTGGATCCAGGGAGGAGAGATCCGAGATGAAAGGCAGTGCCACAGAGGCTGCATTCCTGTAGTATGGAGATACTGGGTAGAAAGACATACGCCTGGGAATGAATATTTATCTTACTGCCTTTTCAGTCTGCTTATTCCAAGCACTGGTGCACTGGTCTGTGACTGGCAGCAAATGAGCATCATCTGTGGGGTTTGTTTTGCAGAGCAACAGTTATCCATAGAAGTGATTTAGCACTGGAAGATAGAGGTGCTGGCACAGCTGACAAGCCAGGGACAGATTTGGGGAGGAAGCTGCAAAAGGCCATCCCCATGCATTAGAATTATTTTCCTGGGAAGGATTTGATGAGATGTGAACCACATTATTTGCTAATGTTGCAGCATAAGCCTTGTCCAAAACCCAGGAGAGTAAGAAGGAGTCTTTCCATTAACTTCCCTGATTGTAAGTAGGATTGTGACAGATGTACTCCCATTTCCTTTCTGCTCAAATATTTTAAATCAATCAGAAAGAGCAGTTACATTTGTCCTTTTATGGAGAAAGGGATCGTTCCCTCTTAAGTATGCCCATATAAATAGCCACAGGGGAGTATTTCCAGCTACCTGCAACAAGTAGGATGGTCCGAGGGTAATAAAGCTTCCGAGCAGAGGAAGGGAGGCAAGATGCACAAAGTCCCCGAGCTGCACACACATGGCTGGTTTGCCAGAAGGAACAGGGACTTGCACGACGATAAAAGCTGTTTGCAGCCAACAATAAAAGCTGCCTCCAGATCCTCAACATGAGCCAAACCTTCCTGCTGTCGTTCAATCCAGAAACGCTCTCCCGCTGAAAGCCTTCAGAAAACAGCCCTGGCATATCACAGAAGGTGGGAATACCCACAGATGTGAGCCTCAGGAAGGGGAAGTCAACTGCTTTGTGCACAGAGCGCAGCTGAAAGGAACAGGGGGGCAGCCCTGTAGATGCTCCTCATTCATTCCTCTGTCCGAGCAGAGCTTGAGACAGGGCAGCAAGGGAAAACTGACAAAATTTCTGACGATTTAGATGACTAAAGCCACAAATCAGCTAAGTTTTCAGTGTTGTGAGTAATACCTTATGCTGGAGATGCCCCCACTTCCCCTGATGAAAGATTCCAAAACTTACTTTTCTGGATGTTGGATGAGCTGTTCAAAATCTCCTTCAGTGGTGATTTATGGAAAGCCAACCATGACCCCCCTGCTATCACCTTTGTTCTCACACCTCTGTACACTGAGCTGGAAGAATTCCGTGGCCATGATGGCCTTGCAGTGCTGGTGCCACTGCTATTCATGGAGGCTATGGCCAGTGGTCGTCTGTGAGATCATCGCCTCTGCTGTAATGCCAGAGATAAAGGATAACGGGTGAAGCTCTGCTTCAGTACATTTCTGCATCATTTTAAGTCAGGAAAGCCAGCTGGGTGGTAAAACAAAAAGGAAGCTGAGAGCGATGAAAGCAGAGCATAGATTGAGTCACAATATTTGGGCTGGGGTCCAATAAGAGGGGAAGGAGAGCTTAGTGATTAAGATATGTTCTTAATTGGAGGATTGTTTCCAGCTCCTCACCTTTGTTTATACAGCCTGATAGGATCAGCAATCATGAAATAGGAGAAAGTCAACAAGTATAAAGTCCTTATAAAGATTTCATTCCTCACAGTGTCAAAATCAAGCACTTGCATTACTTTCTGGAGGCCAATTTAATTGTTGTCAATACAAGTTGCAAATTGGCTTTAACATTTTAAATTGATGTTTTCTCTAAACTGCTCTGATTAATGGAAGAAAACATTGTGTTTCTGCCTTTCATCTGAAGATCTAATGCATTTTACAAACAATAATTGATCCAGCACTACGCGTCGGGGCAGACAGGGACAAGCCAACCTGCTGCAGGAATGATTTTACCCTTCGCCAGTGCCCAGCAGCGCTGCAGGATAGCACAGGGCAGAGCAAGCATGCAGGTTAAACCAAGAGTGCTAGAGCTGTTCAGCCTGGAGAAGAGAAGGCTGAGAGGGACCGTATCAATGCTTATCAATATCTAGTGGGCAGGAATCAGGAGGATGTGGCCAGGCTCTTTTCAGCAGTGCCCAGCAACAGGACGAGGGGCAGTGGGCACAAACTGGAACACAGGGAGCTCCATCTGACCATGAGGAAAAATTTCTGTACTGTGAGGGTGACAGAGCACCGGAACAGAGGTGGTGGAGTCTCCTTCTCTGGGGATATTCAAACCTATCTGGATACTTTCCTGTACAAGCTGCAGTAAGGAACCTGCTTTGGGGGGGTTGGAGTGGGGGATCTCCAGAGGCCCCTTGCAACCCCTGCAATTCTGTTACTCTGTGATTCTGTGATCAGCCACCCAGATGCTCTTCCCACATTAACGCTAGGAAAGGCTGTTTCAGTCAGTTTCCCCCTTCTCCACGCGTTCTGCTGTCTTGTTTTCAGCAAGCTGAGTTTCCCTGTGAGGCTTTGTTTCAAAGTAAATCTATGTGCTTAATCCTCCCTCCTGCTCAAAACTTGTATTAGTCTTTCTTAAAAAAGGATGCTGTTCCCATAGTAACCTCGCATTTCTGGATATCGCTGTGGATGATAAGCACTGCTGTGCCTGGCCTTGTGGCTCTGGGACTGCACTCTGCCCAACGAATGCTAAATTCCACCAAAACACTTTTACCAGGGGCCTAATATTTATCCTGCAGCTCTGGATGTTGCTGCTGTCAGGGCTATGTGGCTCACATGAGTATCAAGACTACCCAGATCCTATATTTATTTGTGTATACACACACACATTCCACCTACCCATGTTTTTCTCTGCAGTGAAGACTTCTTTAAAAATTTTTTAAAACATTGTCACTCGTTAGCTGCTTTGATGCATGAAACCCTGACATCAGTCAGCACAAATATTTGGAAGTGAGACGCGAGACACTGAAAGCGTCGTCGCCTTTTATTCTCCAATAAGATCGCCGCAACATACATTTGCACTGGGGATATTTTGCCATCTCATGGGGCTTGTTAGTGGGGCAGTGTTTTCCCAAAGGTTCTTTTTCACCGATTACCCTAAAACTTCACAGCTCAGTGGAATGCTCAGGAGAGCAGAATAAACCAATGGCTGGAGGCAGGAGTAGGTGCAGTCCCAGCCTGATGGGGCGAGGACGGAGGCAGCCACACGGTGCAGGCACTTGTTGCTGTTAGTGGGCAATGTGTGCTAAGCCCTTATGCTACCCAAGGCTGAACAGTCCCATGGCAGCATTTCCCAACCTCTGGCTGCAGCTGAAGAGGAAGAGATGTCCAGAAAATGAGATAAGCAAAGAAATAGAGCATAGTTCAACAGGTCCACTTGAAATCAGGTGGATCTCTCATGCATTAAACTCATGAGAGATAGCTTTGTAGCTCATTTACCTGACTTTCTGATCTTGGATTCTAAATGCTTTGGGACAAGGTGTTTGCTTTCCAGCACAGGTATCAGAGCTCTCATTGGCTGCTGAGATGCAAGGTGGAAGGAGCCAGGTTTGTGCCTCTGTGCTGCGTGCAGAAGAAACTTCCCCAGGCATGAGAGCAGGGTGGTGGGACCCGCGCAACCTGCAGCACACGTCCAGCAGCAGGGCTATGTGGTGGGAGGGCGGCGGTCCCAAGGCATAAATGACACAGGGATAAGATTTCAGGCATTTATTTTGAAGCCAAGGTAGTAACACTACCTGCCTCTCTGTGATCCCTTTTCCCACCTCTGAAATGGAGATTGGCACTGCCATGGAGGGCAGGTGGGCATCAGCTGCCCCAGCACAACTAAGTGAACACCTGAATTGTCTGACACAGTCAAACTGAGCTCCTAAACAGAACAGCCCAGCACCCCACAGTAAAGCAGATAGTAGCTGGTGTCCTATCTTAGCTGCCCTGCCCCACTTCTGGCAGCACCCCCTCGCCCCGCTCTCTGCTGGACTGATCCTCCCTTCAGCAATGACAACCCAAATGCCAGGATGCTGAGTAACTCAGAATGCTCTGAGACAGAAAAAGCTGACATTTCCTGGCTGCTCAGAAAGAGCATTAACCCATTTGGGATTTTCCTGGGTGGGAAAGCTGTGGGAAGGGCTGGGGATAACCGCAACAGAGGTGTGCCTGGCGGAGAAGCAGATGGAGTGGCCTCGAGTTGCCCTATCTTCTGCAGATCCTAGAGGTTTTGGAGGTGTTTGCTTCTCTCTAGGAGTACGGTGAAAAGAAAAACCCTGTTCCTGGAACTCTCTGAGTGTTTTCCAAGCAGTTTCCCTAATTCTTCTCCCCCCTGCACCTTAACTAGCTTCTTACAATGGAGCACAGGGGCTGTAAAATGCTACTGCAGGGACTGGGGGATCATTTTACACCTGCTTTGTATTCCCCCGAACAGCTGTAAATGACAACACAAACTGTGAAGCAGCAGGGAATTTGAACGCTTTCGACATACATTTCGACACTGATCTTTGGTAAATTAATTCAAATACTTGCTGGGGATTTGGGGGAGAAGCTGGAGGATTCGCTGAATGAATAAAGGAAGCAATCCGAAGCAGAGAGCAGCTGGAGCCCTGGGGGAGAGGAGGGGATGGGGAAGGAGGAGGGGTGGACGGAATAAGACCTGGATAATGTGGAGGAGACCCGAGCATCAGCTCACCCTGCCCTTACGCTACTCCTGTCCCGTGCTGCGGTTGGGATGGATGCACTCCCCGTGCTGCTCTGCCTATATTTGGTTAGAGATGTTAGCTACAATTTCCATAAAGATTAAAGGCCTCTCCTGCACTTGTTCACATGCAGAACAAGCTCAGAGGATGCCTCTGGGTGGAAGGCGCCGCTGAAAACAGCACTTTGAATATGTACATCTCTGGAACATCCTGACTCAAATGGCTTATTAAAAGCCTTCCCCAGATATATCAGGCTAATCAGAGCGCTAGGCTGTGTTGTTTGCTGCATTCAAAGTGGTAATCCTGTCAGTAGGCTGTGCTTCACACCTGCAGGCACCCCCACCCCTACGGCAGGTGAATTTTCTGCACTGGCAAATGATCCCAGCCTAGCCCTGAGGTCAGCTTTTCACCTGCACGTCTGGGGCTGGTTTCAGACCAAACTCAGCATATTCTGTTGGTGAGATCATGTGGTATTCTGAGAATTAATAGAACAAAAGAATATAAAATTAGGCCAGATTCTCTTCTCCGAGCACAAAAAAAAAAAAAAAGGAGTTTTGTCATTGCTTTTTCAGCCTCCTGATCCTGCAGGTTGTGAGAAGCAGCATCAGTCCAGGTGCAGGTTTTACCTAGCTGCCCTGTGCTTGGGTAGGTGACATCTTCATTGCAGAAAGCACTGCACAGTGGCAGCAAGGACACCCATGTCCTGAACATATTTGGAGAGATTCTCCTCCCACAGAGCATCCCACATCAGTCTAATGGTCTGAGTATCCCCCTTCTGAAGTGCATTGTATGAAGAAGAGCTGGTACAGAAAAGCCAGAATGAGAGCGAGAGAAGGAAGGGCCCATGCCTACCTGCACAGTGATTAGTCCTGAGCTGGCTGCTCCACCACCAAAGCAATCAGAAACCTCCAATCTCACATCTGCAGGTTCTTTGCTCAGCCACATTTTGGGATGAAAGCCAACTAACTCCTTGCATCCGACTTTCAGAAGGCTTTCCAGTGCCTGCTGGCACTGGAGATAGTGGTCTGAGCTGAGAATCCAGCCATGATTTTTCCACAAATGCTATCAGCACCTCTGTCACAGGCACTGCCCACATCTTTTCTGACACATGAGAGGGCTGCGGACAATGCAGAAGCAATGCCTCTGGTTTTTCTGCCCCTTGTGCCAAACACGGCACCTTCCTCCATGGAAGACCTAGGCTCCTGTCTTTACATTGCTTGCTAATGTATGATGTTTTCCAAGCCCCTAGAAATTACTGACATTTCTCCTATCCCTCCCCATTCCCATCTATGTTTGCTGGCCATCTGCTGAACATAGGGATGGCACCAACCTTCACAGCAGATGTCAGGAGAGGTAACAGGGCCAAGGAGAAAACACTGGGGAAATGATCAGAGCATTCCTTCCAATAGCCCTAAAGGTGCAACTGTGATGGCGACACTAAAAATGCCAATAGATAGCTAGATGAGAGGGATTTCCTGTAATCTCAGACTCATCACACTTTACCTGTTACTCACAATAGCAAACAGTGAACGAACAGGAGGTCTGTGTGGGCTGGAGGAACGTTCCTGTCTACAGACAGCACTGTAGCTCATACTAATTAGGTGGTGCACAGCTGGAGAAGTGTGCTCTGACCCAAGCAATCTGTAGGCACAGCTTTCAGCTTTCCTTATCTGCAAAGCACTCCCACCAACCAAAAAAAAGCAGCACTGTAAAAGCCAGGAAGAGAAATGTCAGCAGCAGCAAGGGTGGAGGGAAGCAGAGATGAACTATTCTCTACTATCCCAAAAGGACTTCAGCTGGATTCTCAGAGGCAAGAATCTCAGGGGGGAAGCCCTTCAGACACACGGGACCATCAGGAAGAAACACATTTTTCTTCTGACTAGCACCTGGGGAAAGTGGCAGATGTAAGGGAGCAGGCTGAAGCCTTGAAAGCCAGCATCATTACCAGAAGAGAACTGTCCCCATGGTAATAGATCCCATGTTTAGGACAAAGAGCCCTACTTATTCTCTTTCCTTTTCAAAAATCATCACTTAGACCTGAGTCCTTCCGTCTCAAATCTCAGCAGAGCAGTGCAGACCACACTTAATACCAGCCCTCCTGCCCCACTGCAGAGCTCCGAGAGCCCTAAAATCACCCAAGTGAGGACTCCTCTCCATGTCTGCCTTGGTCTCAAGCTCCCCTCTGGGCACCTGCAATGGATGGAAGCAGTGGGAGGTGGGCACTGCTCCACACCCGCCCAGGAAGGACCAGGCAGCACCCAGCATGTCGTGCACCATGGCCACGCTCTCACAGCACTGGTCACGCTGCTTTGCTTGGACTCTGATGCCTCGGGCACGGGCCACCTCAATTTGTCACTGTCACCCACCATCATTCTGTTCACTGACACCAAACAAGTCTGACGGCAGAATGAAGCCATGGTTTACTTAGCAAGACTTAAGGGTGCTCTTCCAGAGATAGATTTGGAAATACAAGCTCCAAGCAAAACAAATGTAAAGCTCAGTCTCAGCCTATGCATAAGAGCTATAGCCCTTTCTGGTTGCTTAACCTCTCTTACTCTGGAGATATGAGACAAAGCATGGCCAGCATTGCTGATGCTTCAGACCCCACTACAGTTGTGGTGTTAAGTCAATTTACAGCACCAGCAAGCTCTGCTTTGCCTGGGTCCTACCACTACATGCTATTGTCTCAATTTCCACCCCCAGCTTTCCCTCATTCTCTCTTTTTTTTTTTTTAATTCTTATTTTTAAAAAACAAGGATGGACAGTGAGCCCTCTTCCACTGCCATGCTGGGGCTTATCAGCTCTCTTCTAGTTTAACGTGATATAACCCAGTCTTGTTCTCCAACGTTTCCTTCTCCCCCAACCTTAAAGATTTTAGAATTCACTCATACAATTTTCTGATTCATGCAATAATCTGAGTAATCAAGTACAGTTATGATGGAGCATTGCCCTATTCTGCAAATGAAACAGTATAAAAAAGCATTAACTGTATAGCTGTTTTATGAGCTCGTGATCCTTTGTAAGTGATTAGCTTTCTGTCTCCACTGATATATGAGAACACGTTAATAACAGACAAAACTGAGCCAGGAACAAGTTCTTTTTGGGCAAACTACAAGAGCAAGATTTCCCTTCCCAACTTGGCCAGGGTTCAGGGGGACATCGAGTCCAAGTGGCTGCCCCAGGCAGATGAGATCGATGGCCCCTCCAGCTGCCAGTGGCTGTGGCAGTCTGGGATGGAAGCAAAGTCCCTCTCCTCCCTAGCTGGATTTGTGAATATTTGTGCCAGTATCCCACTCATGCACCCATGCTCTGGTCCTTGCACCCTTGGGTGCCTCTTAAGTCCTAAGACCATCCATTGGAGCCATCAACAGACACCAGAGAAGAGTACTGCAGTAAGCCATTCCCTTTGCAAACCTTCCCATTTCCCTTTTTTCAGCCTTGGCAGTGCATAAACGTGACATGTAATTCAGGCTTCCAGTATCCAGATGGTCTCTGCTGCAAGCAAGAAATTTCATCTGCATCTCCACCTGCCCTGACCAGTGCCTGCCCCTCCACTGGAGCCAACGGGAAGAGACAAAGTGTCTTCAAGAAGGGGTTCGCCTCACTGCAAGGTTTGTGTCAGAGATGCTCTCCAGAGGAGCCTGTACCTGTTCCCTGGCCATAAATCCTCACTTCTTGTGCCTCTCTCCTGGGGCAGAATCACACAGCCTCCCATGAGCCAGCAGATTTGCAAAAGCACCTTCCTCTTGCAGACAATTCAGCTCATGTACCATTCTCTCGCCCTATTCAATTCACACATATAATTCTCCGGCATAAAAAAAATTACAGAGTTCACTGGCCTCTAAGCAAAAACTGGAAAGAAAAGAAATCCTTCTGTCTTCTCAGGGAACTTATTTTGTTCCCAGCAGCAAAGGAGCCTTCCAGAGATGACAGTCACCTGGTTCTGTCTCTGCAGGGTGACGCACATTGCAGCCCAACCCTTCCAACAGTCACTGTAACAAGGCCATGGAAGCAGTGGGTGCCCCCAGCCATGGCCCTTCCTGCATGCAGGGGAGCACACCGAGCCCTGCAGGTCGCAGAGCAGCCCTGCTCCCCCAGAAGGGACCGTCAGCAAGAGCCCCCCAGTCGCCGGGTGACACGGGCTGGGAGATGCCATCCAGAAACTTCTGTGGGAAGCCGAATAGCTTGTGACTGAATGAGGGCATATCTTTGAGGCACACATCCAGTTGCAGCTGAGAGATGGGAAGTGATGGGAAGCCTACCACATCCCACTTAACGAAGATGGTCAGCAACCACCGAGGCATTGTTCTGACAATTATCAATATATAAAGCATTAAACAAATCAGAGTAATTTCTTTACCTAAGAGGCAAGCATCCTGTTCCACTGGGGAAATCAAGGCAATGAACAAAGTGGTTTGCTCGCGTTCACCCAGCAGCAGAACCCAGAAAAACGTCTGTGTGTCCCAACCCCCAGTCCAGTGCTCCTGGAGGACCTCAAGCCAGGGTCCTTCAGCCACTGGGACACCACCAGGGTCACCTCCCACACTCTGCTTTTGGCACACGCCTGTGGCTCACCCGAACGGAAGAGGTGGGCCCCATTATGTGGCTGTTTTCCTTCTCAGCTGCTGCGCGTGGAGACGCCAATTATGCTTTACAGCATGTGTGTTTGGTTGGAAACACACAGTGTTCTGAGCTTAACACAAGCATTCTGGCACGAGCTGAATTCATACCTCACTGATTCGGAATTTTTAAGACGCCCAGAGAGAACAGCTACTCTGCTCAGCACAAACCTTAAAGAATCATCACCACCGATCCTTGCACTGCTCCACTCTATCTGATTGCCTTGGAAAACCATTTATAATCCTAATTTTAGGTTTCAAAATCTGCTGTAGTCAAGTGTGATGTCCTACTGACTTCCAACAGAGCACTGGCACAAGCATCTCAGAAGGAAGAGCAGAATGCAGCACTTACCTGTGTTACTTTTGGAGGTGCGCACAGGGGTGTAATGGTTTTTGGAAGATGTCCGAACTGGAGTGTTTTCTTTGGGGGAGGTATCTATGGCCGAGATAGTTTCTCTTTCACAGTGTGCTATTGGGATTGGTCCCTGCTGCCTTAAGATGTCAGCCAGAGCCCTGAGGAGAGAGAGAGAGAGAGGGAAAAAAACATATTTTCACAAAATGGACGGAATGGCATTCAGCATCTTCACTTCCACAGCCGCTGTATGAAACCCGCAGTGCTTGGATTTCTACTGTAAGCAGAATAAAGCAACAAAACAACAACAAACAAATCTGTCTTAAAAGCTCAGATTCTTTGTGTGTGTGTGTGTGTCTGCTGCACGAAGTTACAGGTTTGCTGGACTATAGTTGGTCTAAGACTGAATCACACAACAAGTCCAGTCCCCACGCTCCATACATCCAGTCTCCACACTCCATAAGTCCTCACTTTTCCTGCTAGGACCTCAATGGGTCCTAGTGATGGGATTGGGTTTCTTAAGAGCAGAACAAGCAGTCCCTAAGAAAAGAACTAAAAACATTTTCACGGGTTAATGTCAACACAGCTGTTATCCTGTCTTTAGCTATTTGTCCATTAGAGACTCTTTTAATGGTTCTAAGGTCTCACTGCTATTCCCCAAGAAAAGAAATGTCACAGAACTCAGCAGCATCCAACATTTTCCCCTTGGATGAGTGGAGACTCAAAGATTTTTTCCTCCGTGAATATCGAGGACACAGTGGCACAATTATAGCGTGAAATGCACTGATTTTCCTAGTGCAACCACAAGCTATCTCTTGAGCCATAGGAAAAGGGGAAAAGGGGTGGGTTGTATGGATTGTGAAGGACAGCAGCATTTTAAAATGATGGAGTTTGAAAGGTTCCTTTCTCTTGGCAGAGGGAATCTGCCTAATGTCACCTCGGGTACCAAAAAGATGCAAGGAGGAGAAATTCCTTCTCTGCATATTGATGAGAATGATGATGGCGTTGCTCATACCTCCTAGCATTCCTTAAACGCCGTATTTTTGGTCTTTTATGTGAGAAATAGCATAGGACCTGAGTCCATTCCATTTTCCAAATCATTTCCCTTACAGGCTGCCATCCTTGTACATAATGAATTGCAACACTAATGTGCACTACCAAAGGAACTCCTGGAAGATCTCAGAGGTTTCAGAGGAGGAGTGCATTAGTTCACAACCACCCTCTGCAGAGTAAGAATACTTTTTATCCTTACTTGATTATTTCTTGTTTGTAGAGAGAGCAGACACAGAGGCTACAACCAGCTGTATGATGTGTGTATGTGCATACATACTAACACATAGAGATTAAAGAGGGACATCAGAGCACAGAGCACAGCACCCAGTATGCCCCTTTGGAGACAACGCTTCCCCTAAAGATGGCAGGCTGGCAGAACTGAGCCCTCAGTACGTATCTCCAAGAAATATTAAGCATCAGGTGCCCATCTGATGGTATTGGCAGGACAGAAAAGTGAAGAATCATTTTTCAATCCCACGGATGGTATTAGGACCGTTATTTACTGGCCCATAGCGGCTTGGGCTCATTCTGAGCACTTGTGAAACACTCTTAGTGTCAAGAGTACAATCACTCAGAGTACAGAGAAAGATGAGAGCATGGATAACACTAAAACACGAAATACCACTTAGCTTCATATAACAGAGCCAGCTGGGCAAAAGGGTCGGGTCACTCAGATGGGGCTGTGCAAGGAAAGCAATGCGGAGGTAGGGCAGAAAACTCAGAGATGTGGGAATGGAGCTGGAGGTACCAACAGGATGGAGATGACAGAGCACAGACCAGTTCTCCCTGGAGCTGAGCTTATTTACAGTCTGATGAGGACCAGCTAAGAGAGGACCCACATGCCAGTAATGGGAGCTGCGGAGCAAACAGAACCAAACTGCTCTTGGAGGTGCACAGCAAAAGGATGAGGGGAACAGCACAAGTTGCAGAAAGGGCTGAGGGACCTCCAGAGACCCCTTCTGACCTAAATTCTGCGATGACACTGAGTTCACACCGCACACTGCCAGTCACCATGTCACTCCTGATACACTTGTCTTTTTTCCTAGTGTTACACCTTCCCGAAACTGTTTGATACAGTCCTGATAACCTTCCCTGCCTCCTGTGTGCACAGCTTGCTTTCCTTCACTGAAAATAACTGAAGAAATCAATGGGAATACATTCTGAGCAGACTGGAGCCAGCCATCCACTTGCTCACTATCTACCTGAGAGTTGAACCCAGAGCATGCTGCCCTCCATGAGGACCAAAGCACGTGTCTGGGTAATGCTTCAGCTTGTGAACAGCCCTGATAGAGTCATGCTGGGTTACAGGCAAGGTCTGAACCCACTGTTCCTCACCACCAGCACCAGTAACAGTGCTGTGCCCCAAGCACACCGATCAGGACACAGCTGGGTGTCCTCAGTGCTCACTCTTTGTTCTCTTCTTTAATGTCTATGGAGAAAAATCCCTGCTCAGAAGCAGCAGAACAAACAGGTGGAGGTGAAAGTCAAACTTGGATCAAGCTGGTTGGTTCTGTGCCAACTCAATCACACTGCTGTGTGTGATCCAGTTTACTTCTATTCAGCACAGAGGACTGACCCCCACGACGGTGGAAGGTCCATCACACCTCACTGAGGAAAGCTGTGGTCAAGTTAAGCCTTCTAGATGCAGCTACTCTAATCATCCACTGAAAAAGCATCAAGCAGGGTTAACACTCACTTGAAATATTTGGGTCTTGCATGTGCAGCCATTCAGGGGCAATTAGTCTTACTGACGTCACAGCATCCTACATACCTGCACCCACCCGAGGCACTCCAGACATCGCTCTGTGATGACACAGCTCTTATCTCAGGAAAACAAACCTCACTCACCAGGACGTGCTACCCGTGGCAGCAGAGGGAGCAGCCAGAGCTGCGTAACTGCACCATCATATCCCCAGATAACCATTTCTGACAGCATTTTCATTAACGTCATTTAAGTGAGAACGCTGACGCTTCATTCCACGTAAAGCCAGCACAGAGGTACTGACATCATGGGGAGCACAGCTATGATGATGACAGGGTGTCCCAGGTAGTGGGTATGGCAGCAGGGAAGGTGTCATCAAACTCTGGCCAAGGGGTGGCCCAAGTGAGCTCCCTGGAAAGGAACACAGTGGGATGAACACGGGGATCCTGGGGTAAAGAAATAGTTGTGACCATTTTAGAAAAGGAAAAGAGAAAGGCTTGTTGGAAATACAATGGGACGAACGAGACAGGAGCAGGAGAGTGGCAAGGCTGGGTGTTAGATGGGACCCTGGTGCCGAAAGATGCAACCAACAGAATTCGCTAAAGAGATGAGTCAAGGGCGACATAAGCTGAGAGAGGCAATGGCAAGGGGTGGTGGAAAACCAGAACAGAACAAGGAGAAAGTGAGCAGAGGATGATAAAATGGGGGAACAGAGAGGAATGAACCACAGTGAAGAACAGAGTGTGAAGCCCAGCAGATATGCAGTGAGTTCTCATCTCAGTCTCAGCATGGAGATGCAGGGAGGGGTTGGATGAGTCTCTTTGTTCAATAAGGCAGTAAATAACCAGTAAAGATTTTGCGGGATAAGGGATGCAAGCCTTTCTCTCTGCTCAGTGCAGGTGAGACAGAGCTGCGGGGCTGTGTGCAGTGCTGGGCTCCCTGTGGGCATCCTGGAGTGAAGGGTCACAGGATTGATTTGGGGCTTAAAGGAGAGGCTGAGCAAGCTGAGGCTTAGCCTGGAGAAGGCTCTAGGGGATCTCCTCAGTGTGCAACAATGCCTGAAGGGAGCGCAGTGGTGACCAGTGACAGGACAAGAGGTAATGGGCACAGATCTAAATATAGGAAAGTCCATTTACACATAAGAAAAACCCGTTTTACACTGAGGGTGACAGAACACTGAGATGGGTTTCCCACTTGTTGGTCTCCATCCACGCTGATATTCAAAACCCAGTGGGCCACTACTGCAGGCAGCCTGCGTGGCTCTGCCCTTGACTCCAGATCCCCAGAACTGCCTCTGTCTTCAGCGATTCTGTGAGATTGTGCAGCCAAACCAAGCTCTCTCATAGGACACAGCCCCGTGACACCACAAAGAAATGGGCTCAAAACACAGCAGAGGGAATTCCCACTAGGAAGCTGATCCTTCAGGACCCTAAAACACTGATTCCACTGGGGTCTCTCAGCTGGAGACAGGCCTGGGACCACAGCCCACAGCACCAGCCCAGTGCTCTGTCCACCAGCCAAGGTTGCTCCACTTGGATAAACACATCCCTGTTATCCCTGGCTGCCTGACAGCTTTCTGTAGGATATATCTGTGGTAATGCAGAACTCATATCAGCACCCCAGGGCTGGCAAAGACCATATGGGCAAAGGATTGTTTTTAATGGGATGTCTCCAGTCCATGTATACAACCCTCTCCTTTTGGGGTGGAGATAAAAAGAAAAAAAGAAAAAAAACAACAGGTTTTTTTAGAGCCAGATAGAGCTGGCAGCTCCAAAAGGCAGGATGTCTGTCCCAAATCAGACTCGGACAGAGAACACACAAATTCATTCCAGCAGCACCTTCTGAAAGTCCCTCCTCTTGGGGATCTGACTTCCTCATGTGTGGGGTAAGGAGCGGGGTGTTGGAAAACAGAATGGCCTGTTCCAAGTCCCTGTGATTTGGGGGAAGAGTAGAAAAAGAATGACCAAATGGATCTGGCAGAGCACAATGAAAAGAGCAGCGTCTGGCTGAGCTAAAAGCCTGCTAAAAGCATAGCTGTGATGGAGCGTGTGGCACAACTCCAACCTACTTCAGCACGGCCAGGATTTCACTACGAGTCCTTAAAAAAAAAAGAGTGAGGTTAAAGACTCCCCTATGCCCTCTTACTAACCAGAGAGAAAGGCATTTCGGCCGTGAGAGGCCATTTATCCTTCGGTGAGCCAGCTCACCCGAAGGGACGGGAGAGCTCTGCCCACAGCACCAGAAGCATGGGGCTGGATGCGATGCTCCCACAGCAGATGCTGCTCTGAAGGGGCAGGGGCTGGGCAGCAGCAGTGAGAAATGGAAACATCTGCAACTTCAGAGCAGGGTTTCTGCTGAGGAACTCTGGAAATGGACATTGCAGTAACCCCAGGGGTACACAGGGATGCCTGAGTGTGCATGTGTGTGTGTGTGTATGGGAATGGGTGAATACACACACAGAGTTAAAAAGGAAAAAGGAGTAAGCATGAGGACATCCTTCTAAGAGTGAAGCAATTGTGTTCCTGCAGCCAGCAAACTGAGGAAATTTTCTTTCTTGAAAATAAATGCTACAAGGAAAGGTCAGGTGCCTTTCAAGACAGAATTACCTATGAAGCTCCTGGAATTTAGAGCAGCTTTAAGAACAGAGAACTTAACTATGGACATACTGAGGGACCCTTAACTGAGATTACAACAGAATGGGGATGGAAGTGTTCCTGAACCACCTTTCCTGGTGAAGATAAACAAAACAAGCACACAGGTGACATAACTATCTTATAGGTATGGATGTATGCACGTGGAACACGCATTTCAGCTGAAACAGAAGTGGCATCATAGGAGTTATACTGAAACAAGAAAACAGGCTGCACTGTGAGCTCATCACATAAAGGTGTGGTGGAATCAACAACAGGAAAACCAAGCACTCGTCTTTGGGACAGGTTCTATATATCAAGGACAGCAGAGGACAGTCTTCTTTTAGGAACAGTCTTCTTTTACTCAGAGGGTGCTGAGGTGCTGGAACTGGTTGCCCAGAGAGGCTGTGGGTGCCCCATCTCTGGAGGCATTCAAGGCCAGGTTGGATGGGCAGTATGGTTGAGTAGGTGGCAACCTCGCCCATGGCAGGGGGGTTGGAACTGGATGATCTCTAAGATCTCCTCCAACCTAAGCCATTCTGTGATTCTATGAATCTCTGAAATGCCAGCAGTGCTTAGTCTGAACACATTACTCAAGTAGTTTACATATCTAATACATACACTGATTAAGTCTCTAACTCTTGCTGTGACGTGGGAAAGGAATTTGCTAAAATCACTGAACAGTGGAAAACATGAATACCTTTGGAAAGCAGCACATCGCATCCAAACAGAAAGATTTTCATGCACAGATTTCCTCCTTGAAAAGTAAAAGCTAAAACTTCCCAACTGATGCTTGCCAGCAGAGAGCTGTTACCCTGAGCAGAATCACAGCGTGGTTGGGATGGAAGGGACCTTAAAGCCTTCCACCCCCCGTGCTGTGGGCTGGCTGCCCCCCACCAGCTCAGGCTGCCCAGGGCCCATCCATGGCCTCGGGCACCTCCAGGGATGAGGCACCCAAAGGGCAACAAGGGCATGACAGCAGGGAGGGGCTCAGCCCCGGGCAGGGAGCAGCAGCCCATCGGAGCCCCCGGCACCGCACCCAGAGCTCCGGCAGCGCTCCGGC
Source organism: Numida meleagris (assembly GCF_002078875.1). Taxonomy (NCBI): domain Eukaryota; kingdom Metazoa; phylum Chordata; class Aves; order Galliformes; family Numididae; genus Numida; species Numida meleagris. The sequence continues at coordinate 935,610 of NC_034425.1, forward strand.
TGCCACCTGCTGTACGCGGGAGCCCTGGCAGCGAGCACGGACGTGGAGAGCGGGGCACGGGAGTACGGAGAGCACGGGACTGCGGGGAGGGCACCGAGCGCTCGTCCTGGTTGGGGAAAGAGGAGGAATTAGGAAGAGCAGGTCCTTCAGAACCGTGAAAAGCTGCAGGAGTTGTGCTCAGAGCTCAGCTGGTGCAGATTTTCCAGTGTGCTGTGGATGGCTGCGTGCCTGCGTGCACAAAGCCAGGGAGAGCACTTGGTGGATATGCAGCGCTTTGAAAAGCATGTGAGTGCACACAGAAGCAGTCTCATGCACAAGGCGTCTTTTGCACCAAAGCTTATGCTGCAGGTACAATTAAAGTGCTTTATACTTACTGATGCAAAATCTACTTTCTCCAAAGAGCCCTACTGTCGCAACAAAGGAGATCGGGCAAGGGCTAAACTACAACAAAATATTTGTTGTGAAAGAATTCCAGGCTTATCTGCCTGGGTAATGAGAGATTTGAGACCTCGGCACAATACAGTGCACCCAGATCTAAGGAAACACAGATTGCCCATGTGAGTAGGGGTAAAGGCAGGCATAAAAACACCATGATCTTGTTTTCCTGATAAGGTTCAGATCTTCTTATGTGAAACAGAAGTTTTAAAAGGCTTCTGATCTCCAAAGGCACAGAGATCAACTGGTAGTTAAGGATATGAGACGAAAAGAAAACAGAAGTTCAGAGCTGGGCTGGAATCCCTTGACACCTTTGTGATGGAGGGTTGCTAACAGAGCAAGTTAATTAGAAAGCTGAAAAATATCAAATGTGTGCAAGCAGAGACGCTGAAACGATTCGGTGGAGGGAGCACGGTTCGTGCGCGCAGCCTCTTACTGGGAGAAGTTCAAAAAGAAAGGAGAAGTCTTGAGGAGCAGCCAGAATCTGTGTGTTACCAAAGGCAGAGGTTGCACAAAGCAGATTGAGTGGAAAGCACAGCAAAAACCCCCGAAAAACAAAGTGTGATCAGAGCTTGCCACTGAGCCCAGTATGTGAAATTGAAGCAAATTTGTCCTGGTGCATGCACACAAACACACACCCTGCTGTAGCTGGGCCAGCTGGGAGCAGGCGATTCATCACGGCAAAGCAGGACAGGGCTCAGGGCTGCCCTGGTCTGGGAGTCCGGAGCTGTGTTGGTGGGAAGCAGAAGAACCACTCATGGGCAACTGCTCTGAGGCAACACAACGCTCAGAAGCCACCAGGGATAAATGCTAGGAAGCAGGGCAAGGAGCAGCTGAAAGGCACGTGAGCGTTGGGTGAATGAAACAGACTGGAGTAAAAATAAGGAGAGCGTAAAAACAAAACAGCAGAAAGAGAAAGAAAACAATGGCGGAATCTAAGAAAGAAAATATTTTGCACAGACCCTATGGCCAGGTGCATGCTCAAAGTGCTCCCTCCGTCCTGGAGAGTTATAAAGTTGGATTGTTTGGCCTGAGCAATGCACAGCAGCAGAGAGAAGAGCTGAGCGAGCCGGCCGTGATCATGGTTCACAAAACCACATCAAGAGGTGGGTGGTGGTGACAAGCCCCACCTTAGTACACAGGGCTGAAACCAGCCGCCCTCCTGTGAGCCCCCCACAACCATGGGGTGCAGGAGCTGTGCTGAGTGCAGCCTGAAGGAAGGGAAAACCTCCCGTGCTTTAAGCCAGCATCGTGCAGAACATTGCATGCAGCATCCCTGGGGCTGCGGACAAACAGCTCCGCTGCCTCCAGTTCGTGTTGAAATTCAGAGCTGCAGAGTGAGAATGGCAAGGAACGGATCAGTTTCACTGGGCCCTACTTTGGAAAAGGATGTTCATTTATAAAGACAGACCCGGTTGTTATTCACAGAGCAGAGGATGCGCGGGCAGGGACTGAAGAGAAGAGGAGCACAAATACCGTCCCTCTTCGCAGCACAAAGCCGCCCAGGGAGCAGGGCACCGCGAGGCGCTCTGAGCAGAAGGCACCTGTGTCCCTTCTCCCTTCCAACAGCCAAAACATTCATCGCGCACACGCCGCGCTTGGACAGAGCCTTTTAGCAGAGTACAGAGCTCAGCTGCTGGGAAAAATCCCGGCGCCGCTTCTCACAGCTCGGCGAGAACAGCTGGGCTCCCACCGCTGCCCCAGGGCCGCCGCTGCCACCACCTCTCCCTGGCGATGAGCGAAGGCTCCGGCTGCCCATGCAGCAAGCGAGCGGCAGCATCTCCGGCCCAAGCTGCACACTGTAAACAGCTTTCTAATTTGTGCATCCCTAACTGAGCAATGAGCGCAATGGTTCCCACTGCTGAGAGCTAAACAGGGGTCACAGAGTGATACTACGAGCAGTGAATTATTTATGGACTGTGGCATGGGGATTTAGGGTCGTGACCACCAGCAGAAAATATTCGGGTTCCCCCCTCCTCGCTGCTGAAGCACATAAGCAGTTTGAAAACAAATAGCTGATATTCCTCCTTTGCTGCCAAAGATTCTCTAACTCCTTCCTGCGCTGAGAATAAAGCAAATACTCAGCTCACTTAAGAAACGCTTGAGCAAACTGATGAAAACAAACCGTCCTCACAAAAGCAATCAGATGAAAGCACGGGCGAAACGCTGCTAGGTGTAACTCTCAGAAATCAGCCCGTCTCTACCTGGAGCCCAGCATGCACTAGTTCTGCCTGCATAACTCCAGACCAAGATCCAGACAAGTCACATATGGCCGGGCTGAAAGATCTTCTAATCATTACAAAATCAGCTGGGTATAAAATATTACAAGTGCCTTTTGTAGAATATGAATATTTCAGCTCCTGTTTTTCAAAGCACTTCCACTTACTGCTCTTGTAAACGAACCCAAGCACCAGTTACTGGCACTGCTCAGCCCAGCATCACAGCAGTGCCTCTGCTTGAAAGGTGCGTGGTGATGCTTGAAAACAAGCCCTGATTTTCAGCTCTGAAATGCACATGCATATCGCAGTGCACAGTCGGCCTTTCATTTCACATGAGAGTGACAGCTCTCCTGAGAATTTGTAAACCCTCCTTTCTATCAAAAGGCAGAAAATGAGCCCTCCCTCCATCAAAACGTTCCTTCTAACCGAGTTAATAAGGATTTTCTGTAAGAGCTGGATCAGAAGGCAGCAGAGAAACAGCATCTACACGCAGTGCTGCTAACCGACCATCTACCAGGAAATACAATTTAAAGCAGGATCTTGCTCACACTGACGTGTAAGGAGATCACTCAATGTTCCCTGGGCGTAGGATACCACTCACAATGGGTTGTTCCTAGGACAGCAATGTTTAAACTGGTATTCTTTATCCGGAGGTTTTGGTGGGATGCACATGGAGATTTAGCACACGTGCCATTACTACAGTGAATTTTTCTGATGTTACACTTAACTCCAATTGACACAGCCTCAAACAGATATAAGTATCTGACTACATTCTGCTCCCTCCCTGTTACTCAGCAGCAGTTCTCAGAGGCAAACAAAGACAAACCACTCCACTCCACGTATTTACATTCTGCTTGGAGTGCAGATAGCACAGTTCCTCAGACAGAAGCAGATCCTGTCTGCTGGAGATGCACTTCACAATATTTAAACCATCGTGCAATGTTGATCAAGTTCAGGTAACAGAGCTCTGAAAGGTATAATCTTTTACCAGCTACCATATTATAGAAGTCAATCAAGCCCTTAAAATGCACTAAGAGTCAAGCTTTCCAAGCACTCAATCTGCCATTCATACTTCTACACACAGGTGAATCATTTCACCAGAACTTATCTAAATAAAGAAAAGCAAGCATCAAAGAAATGAAAACATCAGGAATAATTCAGACAAGTCTGGCAACACTGTCTCTGATTTCAAAGGGCGTAGGATCCAACCCCATAACACTCTGGAGCTAGAGCAAAAGTAACACGTGGACACCCCAGTCAGCTTTCCAAATTTAGTTGCCTTGAAGCCAAATAAGCTGGGCAGTTGGGGAACTAGCCCTCAGTTTGGGAAATATTAAAAAGAGCCTATTTTCTGACTAAGCTGCTTCTAGGACTCTCCACTGTACAGACACAAGTGACCTAAGAGATATTATGATATTGCTAACACTGCAACATTATTTTCTTGCAGGGATGGGTTTTGCAGTGGAACACATGGGACAGACCCACAGCAACCGTAAAGCAGCATTACTTTTGAAGTAACATCTTCACATTGAAGAAATGGCAGTTTACACCAGCCAGCACTTCTGTGCATGTAGTCTTATATAGGGAGAAGTCTAAATAAAGCACATCTTCCCAAATAAATAAAAACTGCGTCATTCAACTCTTTTCCTGTGTAAAAATACAAAAATTCTTCCCCTCAGACTCGGTTGACTGTGTTTGAAGTTCAACCTCAAAAATGTTGTCCAGGGTTTTACTCGTATTGATTAAAAATTCTTAATTAAAATAACTTCTGTGAAGTATCTGGAAGATGTAAGAGCTTCTCCCACTCATGTGCTCACAGCTGTTCTTATAAAGAAGCTCCTCACTAATTTATATGCTCAAACATGGGAACCTCTTGCATTCCCAGCACACAAGAAGTACACATAATTTGAAGGCACTTTTTCACCAAATACAAACATGATCTGAGAATGTACATGCATTTGTCCAAAAGGAGGAGTATTAGGGAAGCCTGAGCTTTTGCTTTTAAATAGGATTCCCTTTGACACATCAGAAGTGCTTTCTCTTATTAAAAACATTTAAACAGCAATGTGTAAAACCACTGAGACAAGAATTTCAAACTGCTTCCCTAGCACCCAGCCAGAAGGACGATGAGCTTGAGTTATCTGGATTTAGAGGGGGGAAAAGAGAGGAAAAAAGGAAAGAAAAGGAAACCAACACTGCCTTCTCCAATACCCCTCGGGACTAGAAGCCAAAGACACCTGCCTGCGGGACACGCAGCGATTCCCTTCACACTTTTTAAACTTCTCCCTGGCTGCTCTAGCGAGTGCCCCAGGCCGGGTGGGACCCGTGTGCGGGGGTCCTGGCTGCCCCGCGGGTGGCGCGGGGTGCGGGGACACGGGGGGAGCGCGCTGCGCGGAGCCCCGGAGCTGTCCGCGGCCGTGGTGCTGAAAGCCCGGCCTCACCTGCCCCATGCACGGGGTGCAGCGGAGGGGAAGAGGAAGCTGCTGCCCCGGGAGGGGAGGGCTGAGGGGGACACCAGGGTGGGGAGCAGAAAGGGGGTGTTCCATGGGACAGCGTTGTCTCTGGACAGACAGTACAAAGGGGGAACCCTCGGACGGATGGTGAAATTTAAAATCCTTCGAAGGGTGCTGCAAAAAAGGAATTCTTGAACACAAAGGTGAAAACCCTTGCATGAGCGGCTCAAGGGAGGGGATCTCTCAAAGCGGTTGTGCAGTGGAAGATCACTTGGACTCATGGTGCAAAAGAGAAGCTCTTGGCCAGTGTAAAGAAGAAATGTCTGGGAGGGTGGTGCAAAGAGGAAACTCTCATCCAGACACTGCAAAGCCTTGGATGGGTAGTTCACAAGGCAGCCCCTTGGACAGGAGTGCAGTGGGGGAACCCCTGGACAGATGGTGCAAAAAGGGGAACATCTGGGCAGCCAGTTCAAAGGGGAAATGTTTGGACAAGTGGTGCAAAGAGGAAACTCTTTGACGGGCTGCATGAATGGGAAACTGTTGGATGGCTGGTTGAAAGGAGGACTCGCGGGATGGGTAGTGCACTGGGGGAACCCCTGGACAGAAACACAAAGGGAAAACTCTTGGGCAATCAGAGCAACGGGGGAATTTCAGACAGAGGGGTGTCCCTAGAACAAAGGGAGAGGATCGCACCTGTGTATGTTCATCTCCCGCGGCGGGCGCCGCGCCTTGTCGTAGGCCACCTTAGCGAAGACACCGGCGATGAGCACAAAGGCGATGGCCCCACACGAGATGTAGACGGTGGCGTTGGTGCTGTCCTTGTCCGGGTCGTACTTGTTGGCGTCCCCGTCGGCGCCGTTGCTGCCGTCGGCGGGCAGCGCGCCGCTGGCGGTGGTGGGGTGGGCCCACTCGGGACTCTTGTAGTTGCGGCACAGGCTCTGGTTGAGCTTCTCGGCGCGCTTGTTGCAGCAGAAGCGGTAGAAGCAGGTGCCGCAGCAGTAGCGGAAGCCCGTAAGGCTATTGTTGCACTCGAACTCCTTGTCCCACTGCCCGCTCACATCGTAGTACCCCCAGCACGTCTCGTGCGCCGGGGCCGAGCCCCCGCCGCCACCCCCGCCTCCGGGGGGCGTCTTGCCGGCCCCCGCGCCCTTCCCTCGCCCGGGCAGCGCCGTGGGA